>NW_007248295.1:535150-697413 GCF_000164805.1 Carlito syrichta
AGCGGCCACTGCACTCCAGTCTGGGCCACAGAGTGAGACTCCAACTCAAAAAAAAAAATAATAATAAAAAAATAAAGCCAAACTAAGAAAACTATATGTATAAAATATATATATTATATTTACACACACACACACACACACACACACACACGTATACCACATATATCAGGTAAGCAGAGATATAGAAAGCACTTATTTGTCAACACTGTTACTCAGTATGTCCCTGAATGGTGTGAAGTGCCTGGCATCCAATTAATTGCTAGAAATTAGAAACTGCTCTCCAGAGCAGGATTGTGTTTTAGGTGGACTCAGCTATTCAGTTGGCTACTGGCAGACAGGGCGATGCCGACACTCTCCCAAACTACATGTTAAAAGGTTCACAATTTAAATACATTATCCAGACATTTTCTCCTTTTCTTAACATTAACTCTCTGCTCCAAACAAACCATAACTGAGCTCTTGTCTCTACATTATTTCAATAAATAATGTACCATTAGTATGAGGAATGAAGGAACACAAATACAGTGGCACTTTGGGCTTTCTTACTAAGTCATGTCATTTTTGTCAATTACATTAGCTCTCCAAAGTTCTCTCTGCCCACTTATTGGATTACACCTTCAGTATCTCTCCTTGCTGCCACCGCCTGAGGCAACCTATTTGATTTTGCCTACATTGCTCAGGGCTGTGCACACAGAGCAGTGTTAAGCTTGCAGTGCAAGTGAGATAAGCCTTTAAGTGCTTACTCAAATAACTTGGCTGACCTCATCATCTCACTTCCCACTAAAGCCTGGAAATGAATTCTGCCTGGGAGAAATACATCTTTTCATGGACGCTTCTGCCCATAACCTCTAATTATTTCATGAGACTCTCACTGCTTGCAAAGGGACTCCAAACGCCCTGCCCGTCAGAACTATCTCAAAGCCACCTTAAAGGATGTCCTGAAACCACTTTTTTGACCCAGTAACTTCCAGAAAACACCATACTTTCTATTTTGTCTTCTTAGTCATATCAAACATTTGTATCTTGCATGAATACTTTGAATCCATGGCAGAATGGAGTTTCCCAGTGCTTTTATTCATTTTCATTCTATTCTTATTTCAGTCAGAGAGCAGTTTTGCTGGTTTCTGGTTTGCTTTACGATAATGATCACCCAAGGGATAACATATCAAGAACCGGTATGGCAGAGTGATTAAGTGTATGGATTTTGGTAACAGCCCACCTGATTTGAACCATGCCTCTATAATTTGAGATCTCTATGACCTTAGGCAAGTTATCAGCCTTCTCCGGATTCAATCTCCTTATCTGTAAAATGGCAATAATAATAATAAGTACTGACCTGGTTGAGTTGCTATGAAGATTAAATATGTTAATATAGTTAAAGCATAGACACTTAGAATAGCAAGACCTATAATGCCCTCATAATAAGTTCTTTATAAGTAGTAGATATTATATTACATTTGCCATCCAAGATATGCTCGAGTGATAGTAAATAGCATGTAAACATTTGGCAACCTTAAAAATGTACTACTCTGAATACTCTAAAATAGACCCAGTGAGCCATATTTTGCTCTCATGAGATGAATCCATGAATAATAGCTGACTCTGCACAAGACAGCAAAATAATGGTCTCCACTAGCAAGCTGCTCTGGAAATGGCAAAAATTATCATTAATTGAGGAGTGCCATACAGTAGTGTCTCATAAGTGGCCTGTGGTAGCAGTTATTGCTACTGCAGAAATACTTCCCAGAGATGCTGAGAACAATGTCCCATATCTTTGAAACCAAGAAAGAGAAATGACGCTGGAGATCATTTGACACCTAGGAAGGGAGAAGGCCCTAGAGATCACTGGGTAGTTTTTTGTTTCAAGAAAGTCCAGATGTTGAAGAATTTTTTCCTTAATTCACATACCTGCAAAGTGAGCATTAGGATGAGAGTGGGAAAAAAAAAATTGTGCCCTTATCAGTAGGTTTATTTAGAATGAGTCTAACCAGTACATTTTTTAAAAATTGTATGCATCAGTTTTTTTTTTTTCCATTAGAACTAGCTGATCCAATATTGGTGATAGACTATTTTAGTAGTCATGCCAAATCATATCCCACAAAAAATCAGAATGTATCTTCTGTTCCATGAATGCTGTGGGTGTATTTTCATTAACAAGTTTCCTCCTTGAATTCCTTCTAAACCAACACAGAGTTTTTATAAGTCTAAATCTAGAGGAAGAATTTCATTAGGCAGAATTTTTTAAAAATATCATGACTATTCCCTAATATCCATAGGGGAAATATAAACCACAAATATTTAACAGAGCTTTGGAGGACTTCTTTCCACAACATAGCATTTTACTCTTTTCTTGATGTTCTACCCAAGAGCTTTGGTTTTCCATTAACCTCAGTTTTGAGGTAGATGTCAAGGGACAATGAATTATCTTAATCCAGTAAGAACTAAGATAAAAAAATGTTCTAGAAGTCATTTGTCATTTAGCGGCTGCACCTGCTGTTCAAATAGTAATGTCTTCTGCTCTAAAGACACTTATGACACTGGGTGGGAAGTCAATGGCATGCTGGACACTTACGTACTTTCAAAGGTTTGCAAAGCATTTTGCAAAAGGGGAAACTGTGACTGGATTTGAACTGCTTGTCCCCTTTTCCAAAATTCTTCCTTTCTGTGTTCATTTTATAACAAAAGCATTGAAAAATAAGTTAGGTTAATAGAATACTTGTGGGGGAAAAAAAGCTCTCTCTCTCTCTCTCTCTGTGTGTGTGTGTGTGTGTGTGTGTGTGTGTGTGTGTGTATCTGTTTTAAGAAAGTGTTTTTTGGAAATAAAATAGAAGAATTAAACCTATTTTTCGTGGCTTGGTTTTGAAAACCCAGAAATTAGATATATTTCCCTTCATCCTTTCTCGATGAATATAGAACTGGGTAAGCCTCTTTCTTTGAAAAAGTAGGGCACACATAGGATGGATCTGAGAACCTAGTAGTAGAGCAAAGGGAAAGAAAAAAGATCAGAGAACAAGACAAAGAGTACAAACTTGCAGGTACAAGTTTGAGGACAATGTCACATAGATTGAAAGACAACCAGATGGGAAAAATATGTATTTTCATCACCTTCTGGATACTGATTATGATGTTCATGGCAACTGTCAGCTTACATTTATTGGAAGATAATTCTCAATGTTTCTGTAGGTCTTGTAAATGGAGACTCCTACTTCCTTGGTTCCAGGTTGTCATTCCAAGGTTGTTTTTGTAGTGAACAACCATAACAAACAGAGATTATAACTCCTTCTTGAGCAAAGAGCAGGGGTGTTTACTGTTCATTATAAAAGAGTCAGGTTCCCCAAACTTGGGGTTTCTCTCCTGTGACATAACTCACTGCTTGTGCAGATGTGACCTGGCCCTGTTCATGTATCCCTACAGAAACTAAAGTAGGGAAGTCAAAGCAAACATGATGTACATGCTGCTTCCTGTGACATGATTAATAAAGTTCTCTGTCTCTGAACCAGAAGCTTCATGCCTTTTTCTAGCACCAATGGATCTGTAGCAGGCAAACTTATTACACTAAGTAGGGCAAAATCTCAGATCCTCCGACATCTTGGCAATATTCTTTCCTATAAAAAACATTTTTGAATGTGAGATCAAAGCTGGACTGGATTAAAAAAATGTGGTATATATACCCAATGGAATATTATGCAGCCATAAAGAAGGACAAACATATGGACTTCGCAGCAACTTGGATGGATTTAGAGTGTCATACTCAGTGATCTATCACAGAGACAAAGAACAGAGTACCATATGCTCTCACTCATAAGCAGACTTTAAATAATTATCATAATACTATAAGAAAGCGATTGGTAGTAGTGGGAAACTGCCAGGGGAGGGCGGGTGGGATTGGCGGTTGAGAGAAAATGCACACCTTATCAACAAGGGTACCTGCATAATGAACATTTATATGCCTAACCCTTAATTGTATCCCACATCTTTAAAATAAAAAAAAAATAATCCTTGCTCTTAATGATACCTAGGGAAGGGATTTAAAAGAGAATGTGGGGTTTGAAGATAAACCATATGCTAAGAGCTAAAAAAGAATAATTAGGCCAATATGAGAAGAAGGATATTTCTCACATAGTTCTATAAAAGCAAATTGCAGAGTTCAGTAAATAATGTATTTGGGAGAAGCAGAGATATTGAACTACAAAAAATGAAAAGATAGTAGAAAGATAGTTCAGTATATACTAATGATAACAGTAAAAATGATAATTAACTTACATGGGGTGATTTGTAGTTTACAAAGCATTCCCACACACATTATTTTACTTGAGTCTTTTAACAATCTTGTAAAATGGTCTTTAGTATTTTCTTAATGACACAATTGACAAAATTAAAGTTTAGAAAGGTTATGTAACTTGCTGAAGGCCCAAACTATAGTATGTTAATAAAATAAACAGTGAGGCACACTTAAGTAAATTGAATAAAATCAAAACAAAATCAAGATTTGACCATAGGATTATAATATTTTGTCACAAATTATATGTCCTTGATATTATGAATCTTCTGTTTCTGCTTTGTCCTATGTGTCCCCTAGAAACATGTTTTTCTCTTCTGTGAGGAAGAACAAGCTTCCTCTACTTAGCCTATTCAATTTAGCAACACTCCTGCCTCTTCCTTTTCATGGTTATGATTCTATAACGAGTAGCTTATATTAATTTTTCTGCCTCTCTTATTTTCCATTCATTCCACTACACCTACTGTACTAAAAAAAAATCCATATTAAAGTCACCAATGACGTTCTAAATGATGAAGACTCTGGTTCCCTTATGTTCAATCTCACCTAAAAAAACATTTCTTCTTTAGATTGTGGAATACTTTCCCTTCCTCCTTCTTTTCTCTTCTCTTTCTGGTTAGTATTTCTCAGTTGTTTTCATGGATAGATCATCTTCTAACTCTGCTATAATTCTCTGGCATTCCATCTACTCTCCTTACTCCATCTACTTCCACAGGGCCAGCTGTTCTATGCCCCACAATTTGATAACCGCTCACAATTTGAAGGCACACTAATTGTACATTTCTGGCTCTGATCACTTTCCTGAGCTTGAGATCTGTATTTCAAAGTACCTAACTGACATCTCAATCTGATACCCTGTGGAACCTGAGGATTCATGTTGTTCAAAATCTGATCAATATACTTTTCCTCTAAACCTGTTCTTTTTTGAGTACTCATTTCATGGACTGGGTAAACCCACATTGACTTCGTTCTCCAAGCTGAAATACCGCATTCTTTCTCCTTAGTCCCCATATCCAATTGATGACTTCAGTGTCTGCCTCCAGATAGTCTCTCTATTAACAATTACTTAACCTTTACCTAACCTTGCATATTCGGTAGGCTTTCCTACTAAAATATCCTTCTAATTAGTGTTTTGCCTTCTTTTCATTAAAGATGTTATATATCTACTTCTTTCTGAAATTCAAATCTTTTAATTTTACTATCTCCAAAAGTCAATCCTTTATTAATGGCATTAATAGACTGACTTTTTGTGACTACTGATGATTCTTCAGCCTAAACTTCAGTGCTCATACTCATGTACATGTACACACACGCATGCCCAAATTTGCCTACACACCAATACTTCAAGTTTTTCCCTAATGCATATTATTCTTTTATGCCTCTGCACATTCTCCAATAACTGCCTGGATTTTGCCTTTTTCTTTCACCTCTCCTCAGTACTTACAATTTAAATTAAAATCCCTTGTCTCTCTCAACTTCTAGCCACATGAAGCAGAGTTAAAAGTTTGCCAAGAATCTTGAATATATAACATTAAGAGAATGCATTTCATTGTTTTGCTGTCATTTGCCGCTACCATATTTGTCTTTCTAAACAGGCTGTAAGCTCTTTAACTGAAAACATAACACTACTCATTTATGCATTATCCACAGCCAAGCAAATGCCTATGTATAAAAGATACTCAATATTGTTTGCTGAATAAAAGACAAACTTAAAATTAAGTTTTCTAGCTTGTGTTCATATGTATATATGTATGTATTTGCTTATTTGTTATGGCATTTCCTGCAATAATGTGGAAGATGGCGACTAAGGAAATTTCTAGTGAATCACAAGTTTTAAACTATAACTGAGCAAAGGATAAAGTAAATAATTAGGATATATAAGCTGGAGGACAACCCCCTTGGGTTCCCTCGCACTGTGGGAGCTTTACTTTCCTCTCAATGAATACTGCTTTCTCACTTAAAAAGATATATAAGCCATAATGATAATTTTTGTTATAATAATAGTAATAATAAAAACAAATTATTATTGATAGGTGCAAATTACTATCATCATTTTATAGATGGCACAATGGATGTTTAAAGAAATTGTGATGACTTGCCTAATGTCCCAAAGTAAATGATACCAGCAAATGATACTCCTGTGATACTAGCCAATAAGCAGCTTTCACCAAATATTTCAGCTCTCCCTTGGCTCTTGGGCAGATGGAAGAAATGACACTCCTTTAAATTTAAATATGGTCATTTTGAGTTGCTTAGTATCTTATATATCTTAATTATATGCTACCAGGGAGTAGGTCTCAGAGCCAGAACCCAATTCACAAGCGCTCTCTCTCTCTCTCTCTCTCTCTCTCTCTCCCTCTGTGTGTGTGTATGTGTCTGTCTCTCTGTCTCTCTTCTCTCGATCTCTCTTGTGTTTGCGCTCACTCTCTCGCTCTCTTGCTCTCTCTCTCCTCTCCTCTCCTCTCCTCTCCTCCTCTCCTCTCCTCTCCTCTCCACTTCTCTACCTCTCCTCTCCTCTCCTCTCTCTCTCTGTGTGTCTGTCTCTCTGTCTCTTTCTGTCTCTGTCTCTCTGTCTCTCTTGCTCTCTTGTGTTTGCACTTGCTCTCTCGTTCTCTCTCTCTCCTCTCCTCTCCTCTCTCTCTCTCTCTCTGCCACAGAAACTGCCAATTTTTAAAGTTGATGGCTGTGCCATCTGACTGGGACTTGATTGAAGATAATGTGAGATTAAACCATTTGCTGACTCAGATTGGAAATGTAATATAAGCCAAAAATAAACTTCTGTCATGTTAAACCACTGAGATTTTGTGAATTTTTCAGTCATGGCATAATTTAGCTCACTTGAACAATATTCCATAGAAGTCCTCACTTCGGTACTGACCATAAATCGAAATAAAACTGATTTTTTATTAAGTCTGAAAAATGTAAAGAAATAGAAGTCTAAAATTCATCAAAAGTTGCATGTCTTTAGGATACTAAAATAATGAGAGTTTAGGCATTCATAGCTATTACTTTCTTGAACTATTGAAAGATTTAGGTATTGAAAGATTTAAGCATATGGACACAGAGAAGCCACCAACAGGAAATTTAGTCTGAAGCAGTACAACAAATAGGAACCAAAGCCAGAGATGAGGCAAGTGAGATTATGCAGCCAACATACATTCTAGAAATATAATCTGGACCTGAACCAGGAGCTGCTGAGTTAACCAATGTGAATCAGAAGGAACAGAATCAGAAATGAGAGACACACGTTATCTAAAATAGAGCTGTATATTCAAATTTCAGACCAACTGTCAGGGCAAAGTCAAGACATTTCAGGTAAGTCAATACATTTCAGATAAGTAATGAAATTGAAAAGGCTTAAAAAAAGTTCACATTTAATATCCAACTGCCTCAGCCAACACTATCACGATCCCAATCATAACCTAACACATGGAATCCTTAGCACTTTAGGCACATTTCACATTTAATCACCAAAGCAATCCTTTGAGGAAATGGAAGTGTACATCACAACACCAGACCTCAAACCCGGTTTTATCTGACACCAAATTATGTATCAGACACTGCTAAATGGCCCTGTGCCATTTTTTCTTTTGTCTTGTACAAAGAGAGTAATTATCAATAAGTGACTTTTGCCTCCCAAAATAGAGCCAGTCTAATACAGGACGGAAGTAAAAGCTAATCTCAGCATGATAAAGTGGAAAGAGAGCTAGCATGTGATCAAAATTTGCCTAACAATGAACTGAATACACACCTGGGAGAAGTCAGGTCTCTCTCCCTTCCTTTTCCTTATCCCATCTTGATTGGATCAAGCACAGAATATAGCACAATATATAAGACCCAATTAGATCAACACGCTTAGAGGGCAGTTTCTTAAGGAGAGGAGTAAAGCTCTAAAATGGGAAAACAACTTCACATTATTTGTATTACATTTGCTTAATAATTTTCTTATCATCTCTTTTTTCCCTCCCATGTTTAGTAAAGAGGTAGAGAGGTTCCAGGGGGGCAGAGGAGTGAGTGTGGGTAGAATGCTCAAGCCCCCCTTTAACTTTAAGCAGAGCATCACTGTGAGTCACACACTGCTCTGCTCAGCCCAACACACCAGGGAGAGAGACCAGAAAAACACCTCGGAGGCCAAAGCCACAGTCAGTAGCTGTGCTGATTACAGAATTACAAACTGTGCTTGTATGCACAAACCCTTTAAAAGAAGACCGTGGCTGAGGGAGATATCAGGATCTGAATCCTGGATTCTAACTTTCTCTATTTTGCAATCATGACAAATAACCTAGCTATTAATATATCAAGCTTCATAAGAAACACATTATTACTGTTTTGACCTTTGTTATCACTTATTGTGTCACAATTCTGGTCCAGTTAATCTGAAAGAACAATAATTTGTCTTCCTCTGAGACTTACTATGAGGATTCAATGAATGAATGCTTGTATATCATATATAATAGGGCACTACAAAGCCATTATTTATTATGATGCTGGTTGTTGTTTCCTTAAATCCCACAATGTTTTGAGGTGGGATTCTGCTTTTTCAGGTGAGAAAGCTGAAGTTCAGTTAGTTTATGTAACATTCTAAATGACATACCGCTAATAAGCAGAGGACAGAGCTGGGATTCTACAATGTCAAATACTAGTTTGGCTGCAAAGCCAAGGCTCTTTCCACTAAGCCACGCCACATGCCTCTCTCCAATGGAAGGGATTACACGTTAGGTCCGAACATTGGGCACATTGGTCCTTCTTGAAAGGAACAAATTTACCACAATTTTGCAACTCTTTACAATGCCAGCTGCTATAAACAGTATGAAATATATAAAAGTTTGGAAATGTTCCCACCATAATAACACAGTCTTTTTCAAAAATAATTTACATGCTATATAACACACTTTATATGTAGCAAATAAAAAGCTAATCCTTAGTGACAATATGTGGGCAGATAATGAATCACTTGAAAATATCATGTAGATCTTTACATCGAAAATATTGTTATCCATGAAAAGACTTGGAGTTTCTTAACCCTTTGCAGTACCATTGGAACCGGACAGGAAGCACTGACACACCGATAAGGTGGTAAGCTCAATTCTCAACACGGCAGGACTGAGAGCTTCTGTCTTATAACAACAGTTTGGATGGCTTTATATAAAGAGTGGAGAGGAAAATTATATTCCCCTCCTACATATCAATGGAAATGCTTCCCATGGAGTGACTCAGTCTGAAACCCTAAACAGCAGCACGGTCACAGCATGCTGTAGGCAGCCACAGCAAGCTTTACATCAGCTGCCTTCAGCATTTGTGGGGACAACACAGAACTGAGGCTGCCAACAGCACCAGAAGCTTCTACCTTGTGAGGAGAAGCTAGTTTTGTGGCAGAAAAACAGACATCGACTCTTCATGCTCCAAAATGTGGCTTTTTTTCTATTTGATCATCAACAATATGTCCAAACAGCTAACAGAACACACTCACTCCCTTTCTATCAAGATGATAATTATAAACAGTCATACCACTAACAATTTGCCAGGCACTGCTCTCATTGCTTCACATAGATTAATTCATTCCATTTAATACAACACTGGATGTATTTTTTCCTGTATTTGACAAGTACAAAAAATAAGACACAGATAGCTTAAGGAAGTATCCCAAAGTCAGATATCTGAAGTATAATGAGACCAGGATTTGAACACACAAGCTGTGTGGTGTGCTAACTGCCTAGTCAGGAATGTTGTGTCAAGAATCACCCTATTTACCTTCAATTAATCTTGAGAAAAGCCTTGCAGCTAGGAGAACAATCATAGTTACAGGGTATATTGTGGTGATTATGGAAAGAATCCAAAATCAGATGAGTGACTTGAGGAAATGACCTTTATGGTATTCTCTGATTCCAGCACTGAATGATTTGGCTTTGCTGGGGTAGAGGTCTATTATCTCATTTATCTTGCCCAACGGTTCCACAGGCACATCCCATTCCAGAAAAGCGAAAACAAAAACAACAAAAACACCCCACTTGTTTGACATTTACCTTGTATAATCTTTGTATGTTGCAAATTTAACTTTATATCAATAACTTGATTTTTAAAAATGTACTATTTAATACATATAAATACTTTTTATTTTTTGCACAGATGGGGTCTCACTGTGTTGCTCAGCTCAGGTTGGTCTAGAACTCCTAGCCCTGAGTGCTCCTCCAAACTTGGCCTCCCAAATGCTCGAATTACAGGCCTGAGCCTCCAAGCCAGTCAACAATTTATTTTCAAAAGACACAAAACAAAATCAAGAAAAGGACTTTAGCATACTACTTTTCTAATAGAGTATGGATGAATGTCACTTTGCCAATATTGCATGCAATGTGCAAACTCTAATCGTTAAATGCTTCTGATAAACTGAGCATGTACTGAACAGCATGGGAAATGTACTACTTTTATAATCTTCAGGATGATAAATTTGTTTCCAGTTATATTTTGGCAACAGTAATTTATTCCACAAGAATGCATTCTAATAGGGATAGTCTTTGCTTCCTAATTATACCGGAAAATCCTTGGAGTAGTGAGTACTTTTCATGTTGTCTTGGTTATTTGAAAAAGAACAGCAAGTGTGATAATCCTGGAATTGGCACTATTTTTTTTTAATTCACAGTTAATCTGTTCATTTGTCTTCTCATAAAATCCATTTTAATAATGTTCTTACACTCACTATGTCACTTCATACTACCGACTTATTGAACATGCATTAATCTTTGTCTCAATATGCTATAATTTTTACATTTATGATCATTTTTATTTCTACTTGTTTTAGGCATTTCCACAAATTGATTACAAATTCAAGCATTCTTATGGTATAATTAATTGTACCCCTATATTCCTTAGCCATTGAAATATTTGTAGCAGCCTATAATACATTTAACATTTTAGTAGAAATAACTTTATGATTACCAGAAATTTCCACATCTGAGCAACAGTAATTATAAATAATATTTTTGCTATGATAGCAATAATTTACCTATTTTATATCAATGTTTTCTGTAATACTAGCAGGAATGTTTCTTAAAAGTACCCAGACACTTTAAAATATATTTTAATAATCAAGCCCAATTCAAAATAACTTAAATCTTTCTCTCATTCTCTCTCTCTATTATTGTGTGTGTCTCTGCCAATTCTAATAAGTTAGTTTTAATGTTACAATATCTAAATCCCCACTTTTCTAGTCATCTTTCACAATCCACATTATGTAGTCTATTCCAATAGCCTGCTAACTGGCCATACTGGCCTGATGACACTTCACTGCTTGACTCAAGGTAAGTGTTGTCTATTTTGATCTCATTTCATGTTTACTGCCTTAACTCCACCTACTCCCTTAATTTGTGATAGCTAAATGTGGCTCACCTCCCTTCCTCAAATAAATGCTAATTTTCCTCTTCATCCATACCATTTTCTTTGTCATTGACCTTTAAACTATTTTTCAAGATTAACTACAAATCCTACTTCTTCTATGAACACTTCCCTTTCTTTTCCTATCTCCAAGTGAATACTAAAATCCGAAATAAACTCCAGTTTTGCTTGGGGCACTTACAATATTCTCTCTAGATAGATAATTATTCATCCAATAGTTTCTAACCTTCATTAAACTGTAAATTGTTTCAAGGAAGGGCCCATATCTCTTCATATTTTGCATTTGCTGCAGCACCAAACAAAATACCCTCCCTATATAAGATGCTCAGAAAGATTTACTGAATGATTGAATATACCAGAACAGCAAAGAACTTGCGTAGACAAATCATTTTGAATCAATTTAGAAAGTACAGAGCATAAGAATTTGGCAATTTGGGGACTAAATTTTCTTAATATCATCAATGAATAAATTGTGCATGCAGTGGGCCTAAATAGTTTTGTCTATGGAAACCATATTTTGATATAAAAAATTTCAGACCCTCCCCAACAAGATGGTAAATATAATTTTATTATTACTGACTAAGAAAATGCACACGTAATTTATAGATTTGGAATTTCCATACAAATACCCAGCATTCTCACCACTCCCACTCAGCCACCAGATAATAATATTTTCAAAATTTTTTTTTTAGATAATATACATGAAGTCTTTATTAGTGTTCCTGACTTATTATAGGACCATATATGTGTGAACATTGGCATTCACTACTATCATCACCTCTATTTTTTCATATTTCAATTCTCAATTCTGGGTTTAATTTTTTTCTCTGCTTCTCTTTAATAATATTATTCAATTCATTCCTGATACACATCTCCTATTTGCCACAGCATTTTTCTGCATAATCTCCAGATGTTTCCATTTTTATCTCTTTCACTATTATGAATTCTTGTTTTCTTGTTTCCCCTCTTCCGCTTCTTGCATTTTATTCTCCCACTCACCATATCACTCCCTCCACTTTCACCATTTTCTTTACATTCTCTATGTATTACTTTTGCTCTACTCATTTCCCAAGTCTTTTTGTGCCTTTTATTTAGTAGTTGCTTTATATTCTTTCTGTGATAGCTTGATGCAGCTGTTGTTCATATTTATAGTTGAATGTCATTCTGTGAAATAGACATATTACTGAAAATCTATAGTAAAATCACATTTCTTTTAAACAAAATCTCACTGAACATATGTAAAGAAACAATAATTTAAATTAACCTACCAGAAGAGAATAATCACACATATCATTTATACTAATGCTCACGCTAAACAAGTTGGCCGGATCCTGATACCATTTTCTTTTACAAACCTTCATTCTAATTCCACAATGTATCCATGAGTCCCTACGCTCAGTCCTTCTGGAAATGACAGATTAATAAACAGAAAACATTCACACTCACACACCCCTCACTTTTTCCCTACTGTTCTGGATGAGCCAGGCCACACTGAGTCAAGTATAACATTGCTTTTTCCCTCTTTCTTTTCCTTTCTCGTCACCATCTTTATGCTCCTGTCTGTCCTTCTCCTTGTCTATGACAGTATTACCAGTCTCCATTTTGCCAGTCTGTCTCATCCTGTGCTATAATTCTACTATAGCTGGAATATTTTCCAAGCTTAGTTTTACATCTAAGATCTTAGTCCGTTTAATCCTAGATTTGATGCTTGATTTACCTTTTCCCCTCTTTCATGTAAAAAAGATAGACTTAAGTCGACCTACTTGTAACAGAAAAGAAACACCTGCATGATGATAGTATCTATGATTTGTTCTTTAAATAAGTGATACCTTGATTAACACATTAATATGAATACTTACACTCAGCATATTTCTGAAGTTGGGAAAACTCTGAAGGGCTGAGGTGGGCCCACTTTTCCTGGTTTGTCATGGTGGTGGAGAGGAGCTCTCTCACATACCAGGTGAGGGCGGTCTTTATCCAGGTGTTGCGCAGAGCTCTACGCTTCAAAGATTCCACATGGTATGTTTCATGATAAAATACTTCAAGCTTTCAAAATATGCAATCTGCCCACATGAACTGCTGTGGATGTTTGTAGTTTCAATAATGTGTTAACGAACTGCAAAAAGAACAACAAAAAGATCAGCAGATTAACATTATTGCACAGAAGAAAAAAATTGTCAAGGTGTAAAATGTCAAGGATTTTTAATTCCTAAATAATGTATTTCAAAATTATTTTATTTTGTGGAATATTCAATCTTTAATTGTTCATTCATTTTAATGGCATTGTATTCTTATTGCCTAATAAAAAATCATATAAATAGATATAATTAAGAGTACAAACTGTGAAGAAAATTCTACAAAGTAAAGCAAATTTTTGTGTTCAGTTTTATAAACTCCACTTTCCAAGATCAGACAAGAGTATTATTCTTATCAGTCTGAATCCACCAGTTCTTTAGTATCATCTAGATTTGATGCTTGATTTAATTTACCTTTTTCCTTTCTCTCTGTAAAAAATCATGGCTAGATTTTATATGTCATATAAAAATTTTATATGTAAGATAAAATCTAGACCCAAATCATTAAAGAAAGGTAAAATAAGCTCTATAAATCCCTGTACATACAATTTGCTGGTTTGCAATATGGGCTTTCAACAATTGCTTGGAATTGTCTTCTACAATATATATGTGCAATCATGCAAATCAATTTTGGAAAGTCATAAAAAATTTTTCTCACAATTAAATAAAGAGAAAAGTTTTAGTTTTGTAATATTTTAAAATGCCAGATTAAAGCAATCCTAAATGTCTGAAAGACCCGTGTCATGATAGTAGATGATTCTATCATGAATCATGCTTTAAAATAAATCTCTAGGTTGTCATGGACCTGCATTCACTGGCAATATCTGCAAAGGCAAACAAAGTGAAAAACCATCTGGTTTCAACATTTTTGTCAGAGACTATAATCAATTGTTCAGTAATCAACCAGACTGGCACTATGATCTTTACAGAAAATGAAGTTTTTAGAAATAATCACTTAGTTTACAAAATGGTATCCCTAGCCAGATGTTATGTAAAGCCTACAGTACTTCTATGAACAGGCTTGTCTGTCCTAGTGCCTTGCCATTCTTCAGTATGTCTTCACTGTTTTTCAGTACCAACTCCAGAACCTCGCTGTCAAATCCTGTCATCCTTGTCTTTAAAATCTGTTCTTTTTTGGTCTCATGTATTCAGGGTCCCTGCACTCAGCGTTGCAAGGTGGTATTTTGCTATTTAGTGGGAGGAAATGATGATACTCATGTGTTCACAGGGGCCAAATTGTTGGTCTCATTTCTCCCCTAAGGACAAGTGTCAGTTTGTGGAAGTAATGCAAACAAAAGGAATGGGAACGTGGGATGGATAGTTCTGTGTGTCTTCTACCCAGTTTCCTCATGCTGAGTTCATCCTTCACACTGATTTCATCCTCTCTGCCTCTCTCCAGTTATAAGCAGTTTTGGTGGGACTATAAAACAGCATGTTCTGAACTCTCCTAACAAGAGGGAGGCAGATGATTCAGTCACATTGGCTCATGACACTCTGTCTCCTGGGGCTTTAAATGCTGAATGGAGTGACTCAGGGACAGGGTGAAAGCAGCTGTCTGTACCTACATCATTACAGACATAATTGAATACCTGTTCCTGTCTTAGCCTGACTCTCCTGCCATCTTGTCAATTGCAGAAGCTTGTGATATTCTTTCATCAAAGAATAAATGTATACAAATACCAAGATATATCACAGTACCATATATATATATATACACACACACACACACATATACAATCATAATTTTTTAATTACAAATGTTTTAAATAATTTTTCAACTCAAGGATTTAGTCAGCTGGAATCAGTTTCTATGGCCTACAATCCAAAAATTTTAACTGATCATTATGGCAGCTCATTTATTCATTCGGATGTTTGTTGAATCTTGCATGTGTTAGACAGTTTTCCAGGCATTGGAGATAGAGCAAAGATCAAAACACACAAAGGATGAAAATAATGCTAATTCCCATAACATGTTGGCTTTACTGAGAGTTTACAGTATGCAGGGCACTCTCCTAATCACATTCCTGGGTTAGAGCAGTCCATCTTCACAAAATAACTCTGTGAGGTAGGTACTAATAGTTCCCCTTTTGGATAAATAGGGAAACTGACATCAGGTGGTTAAAGTCTGTAGGTGTGGTAGAGACTGCCAAAAACCCAACAAGTATCCATTCTTCCCTGCTTCACTGGTAAGAGGACCCTAATTTCAATGAGTGACAATATATTCATCTAAATGACTATATTCCCGAGGCATATAGGAAAATTCTGTTAGAGGGAACAACTGGCAAGTGCCCTTTTGGTATTTTTTTTTCCTCTCCACCATCCTACATAAAATGTTGACATGTTGGCTGCAAATCCAGAAGTTTCTTATACAAGTAGAACAACTTAAGAAAGGAAACTATGTACTAAGGATGGTGGAGCCACATAAACTGGTAGGAGTAGAGAAACAACTGACTGTGGAACAAATTTGACCCACCACCTATTTTTCAAAATACAATTTTATGGGAACAGAGACACACCCATAAATAAGAAATTAGCAAGAGGCAGTTTTTGAATGGATTGCAATACCAAATGAAGAGGTTTGGACATTATCCTAAGGGCAGTAAGCCACAATGAAAAGACTACCAAAAAAAGAAAAAAGGTTCTGAAACCTGATCACTCTTACATTTTGGAAAAATGTTAATGTCTTCATTTAGTTTTCTCTCTTTCGCTTATACTGTTGCAATTGCATCTTAACTGGCCCCCTGAGCACTCTCTTTTTTAACTTGACAATTTCCAAATCTCTGGTATGCTTGGATGGTCATGAACTAAGATGATTCCAGAAACCCTGTTTGACAACTTACCAACAAGTTAATAAGTTATAATAATCACAATGAGTTAACAAATTGATTGCAGCTTTCCATATGGGTAATTGCTCTGAAATTTATGAAAGTCCCTCATTTACTTAAGTATAAGTCACTCAAATTTAAAATGATTGGTAAACTGACATCCTTCAGATATTTACGTGAATGCTGAACTCTCAGTGAGACCTCACCTGGTCATTTGATTTAAAATTGCACACTCTTACACATCATTCCTCTATTACTCTTTTATTTATTTTGAATGTAATGTTTTATCAACTAATTCACTTTTTATATCAAGAACAGCTTCTCTGAATTGCTCTAACCTATTCTGCATTTTGACAAGTGGTATTTACTAAGTCATGGCACCCCTGAGGAACTCAAAGTAAATTTTCTTTGGCTCTTGGAATTAGTTTATTTCAGCACCAATATGCTTTGAAGAAAATCTCTCTTTTTCACCCTTCTCCTAGTGAAAGTCCCTGTTTTCTCATAATTCTGGTAGTTCTAACCCTCATCTTGAGAGATGACATGCAGCTAAATAATAAAAACAAGGTTAGCATGCAAATGGATAATTTTCTTTCCTAGTCAAAATTTTTAACTAGTTGAACTGACATATCATAAGTCTGTGAAGAGAGAAAAGTCCATTGTATAATATTAAATACAGAGGCACGGCTATTCTTCGTGTTTCAGAAGGGAATGAGAATGATGGCAACATTTTCTTATAGTCTCTGCCTCTTCATAAATGGGTAGAGAGAATGTGACAATATTCAGTTGGGATTCCCTGTAGTGCAGTCACAGATTTCCTGTCCCCCTGCAGAAGGCTTTCTTTAGGCACATAAAATGAGTGCCAGGAGGGATCCACTTTGCTGGCTTTTGGAAAGCAGGCTAATTCTGGCTTGCTCAGCTAGTCAGTGGATGTGCCACTTTGCTTAGTTGGTGGTAGGAAATAATTGTGTTGGAAGAGTTGAGCAAGGCTCTTTGGTCCACGGTACCTGAGCTAAAACATAATTTCCATAATTAGGGAAGGAATGAATCTCCTTGTGATGAAGCCATTAGGCAATATCTAGATGAATGAATCTAATGGGTTAGATACATTATTTGTTAGTCGCATTAAGTGTAGATTTTAAGATAATCATCATAAGTTAGCATGACATGACTTCGATCATGGAATAGAAGTTGATAAATATTAAGGCATACTTAAGGGGTTATACATACAAATGTATGGAATTACAATGTCTGAAAATACTTACTGGGTCTCAAGGATCATAAACCCCAAATTGTAAGGTAACCAATGGAAAAAATTCTAGTAATGAAAAAGAATACAGAGCCAAAACAACAACTATAGAATTGCTGAAGGGAAAGTAGGATGAAATTAAATGGAATATTAATTCTACCAGTTGATTTATAACACTTCGTTCTTGTTGCCCCAACTGGAGTGCAGTGGCATGAGCATGGCTCACTACAGCCTCTACCTCCTGGGCTCAAGGATCCTTTCACCTCAACCTCCTGAGTGGCTAGGACTACAGGCATGTGCCATCATGCATGGCTATTTTTTTTTTTGTAGAGACAAGATCTCACTGTGTTGCTCAGGCTGGTCTCGAAGTCCTGGGCTCAAGCTATCCTCCTGTCTTGACCTCCCAAAGTGCTGAAAGTGCAGGCATGAGTAACTGCTTCTGGTCTGATTTGCTCATTTAACCACAAGAAGAAGACTACAGTTGAGACCCAATGAATGGCATGCCAGAAACCATGCCTGATGCTGGGGATGTAGTGTTACGCTAAACAGACATGGTATCTGAGCTCCTAGATCTGGTCTAGGGGAAAGGGCTACATTAAACAAACCAGCTACACAGATACATAATTGTAAACTGTGATAAGCTATATTTTAAAAGTTATATTTTTGAAAAAGCAGGATAATTCTGCAATAAAATACAACTGGAAGTCCTGATTTAGTTTGGGAGATTCAGAGTGCAGTCCACAGAGGAAGATTTATTCAAACGAAATGATAAAAGTTGATTAACAACTGTAAACTTGAGCAAGAACAAAAACATTCTGAGTGAATATGGAAAGTGAAGAAAACAATTTGCAAATATTAGATCTTTAACGAAGTCAATTATGACTGGATCCTCATGAACAAGAAGTATAGGTCACAAGATTAGGTTGGAAAAATTGAAAAAAGCTAGATCTTAGAGATTCTTAGAGACCATATTAAGCATAGCACAATTTTTAAAAAATAAATAAATTCTGAAGCTATTGAAGTATTTTGTGCATGAAATTGACATGATTGACTTGTATTTTAAGAAGTTCATTCTAGTCAATGGATACGTGTATGATAAGAATGAAAGTGGGACTGACTAGAAGGCCATTCCACTACTGGGTTTAAGCTAATGGCTTTCACTAGAGAAGAGGCATTAAAGATGAAGGAAAAAGACTGAACTCAAGATGTAGTTTTGAAGCAGTATATGTTGGTGCAGAATGAAGGGAGTAAGGTTGACTCTTAAATTCTTGGCCTGAGTATAGGAAATAGAAAGGCAGAATTTAAAGAATACCCAAATGCTGGAATTATGCTAGGCTTGATACAAACAGAAAAATCAATGTTTTGGGGGGGGGATATATTAAATATGAGATGATTATAAGGTATTTAAATTGAAAGCACTAGTAGATAGCAAGATGAACCTAAAGTTAAAAAACTAGATATGGGCTGGGCACTGTGACTCACACCTATAATCCTAGCACTTTGGAAAGCCGAGGTGAGAGGATTGCCTGAGACCAGAGTTTCAAGACAAGGCTGGGCAACTTGGTGAAGCCTCGTCTCTATTGTAAATAAAAAAAATTAGCTGGGCATGGTGGCATGCATCTGTAGTTCCAGCCACTCGGAAGGCTGAGGTGGAAGGACAACCTAAGCACAGCAAGTTGAGGCTGCAGTGACCATGAGTGTGCCACTGCACTCCAACCTGGGTGACAGAGTGAGACTCTGACTCAAAAAAAAAAAAGGTATGAGGCATGCTATCATGGGTTGTCCAATATGGATGATATTTGAAGAACTGGGAATGGAAAAGTTTGCCTAATGTGTAGCAATGAAGTTGTGCCACTAAACTCTGCTTCAAGAGAGAACTTGCCATTCAGGCAAAGACTGCAGTTAGTAGACAGCCTCTCCTTCTTCTTGTCTAAAGAAGCCAACTTAGGTTTTGAACCACAGTCGCACTTTTCACAGACAGGGTCTATATCAAAAGATGATGATGTACTAGGATCATGCATTTTCTACCCAGTGGGGACGCCTTTAATGTCCATATTTGTTTCAGAGTTCCTCAGTTGACTGGCTGAGAGTGTATCAAATCTACATTGTGATCTGAGGCTATTTCTGACCAATCCTGGATCACCCCTATTCTTTTCACAGGAGTTGGTTTTGCATTACAATCTGAAGGTTTTCCTTGCCTAACTCTGCTTGATTTTTTCTCCTTTTTATTTTTCATAGGGATAATTTCCTAATATGTGTTTGCATCCCTAACTTCGTCTCAATGTTTGTTTCTGGTGAGAAATCCCATGTGTCAGGATCCCAGTAGAAAACAGATGGTGCACATAAAATGAGTAATCTAGAGTTTAATGAAAAGATTATATAGGGAAGTGTGGACAGAAGTTAGGAAAGTGGGTGCAGTATCCTGCACTAGCAACAGTAGGAAACTTTTTATACTTATGCCTGAAGGGACTAAGGATGGTTCTGCTGACAAATTCAAGAGTAGTTGTACATAGACGGTCATCTGATAAGAGCTGCTATGGTTTAAATATTTGTCTGTTTCAAAACTTATCTTAAAATGTCATTGCCATTATAACAGAATTAAGAAGTGAGACTTTTGAGAGGTGATTAGGCCATGAGGACTCCATCTCATAAATGGGATTAATGCCCTTATAAAAGGGTGAATTCAGCTTCTTTTGTTTCTTTGCTCTTCCACCTTGAGGATGCAGCAAGAAGGCCCTCATCAAATGCTGATGTCTTGATCTTGGACTTCTCAGCCTCCAGAATTGTGATAAAATACACTTATTATAAATCACCTGCTCTCAGGCAATTTTTTATGGAAGCACAAAATAAACTGAGACAGAAGCTATGGCCTTCAGTAGCAAGACACCTCCCTTTAGGAGTGAACTAGCTGGGTACAAGATGGGTTATTAGGTTCCTTTATGTTATTCTCCTCCAAATCTCCAATCTCTTTCAATGCCTCACACTGACCAAATCTAACCATAAAACAGAGGAAAAAAGACCATCACTGACACATTATCATCAATATAAAACAATCTCATGAGGCATAGAGAAAGATGAGGAAAGGATACAGTGAGAATCTGAAGGGAAAAATATAAACCCTCCAGAACATTGGGGCCAAGAAAGTTATTGGGAGAAAGATACCCAGAAAAAGCTCCATCTAAGAAGTTCCCATATTTAGTGATTAGAGATGGAAAAAGACCTTTCCTCACCCTATCCACTCAGAAACAATTGAAAAACTATAGTGTCAAGAAGACAAAAGAAGAGAAATAAAAAGAATCTTTCAGGAATAGGACAAAAGGTATTTTTCTTTTCTAGTTTTAATTTTTTTTTATTTTAAAGATGTGAGATACAATTCAGGATTAGGTTTACAAATCTTTTGAGCAATTAAGTAAGATGATGATTGAAGTATCCAAGGGCAACATGATGGGTACTGGTGATCTTTGCAATCAATGTCTTTAAAACGAGGTAGTAGGATAGTGAAGGTAACATGGTGGAACTGAGTTTAGGAAATGAAGACTGTAAAAGTCATCAACTCTTTGAGAAGTGTGATTGTGAGAATTAGAGAGACAGAAGTAGCTATCCAGGGAAGAATGTGGAATTGAAGTTTTGTTTGTGTTTTTGTTTTTTTTCCTAGAATTTGCTGACACAAAATTTAAAATTAATAGGAATAGTTTAGTAGTGAGATGGTTCAAACTTCAGGAAAGTGAGACACTGACTAATGTTTCTAAGTCCTTAAGAAAGACAGGCAGACATAAAGTTCTAGAAAGTATGTGAGGGCCAGGATTAATCTTAAAAATGGATGCAGTTGCAAGTAGTTTTGTAGATCTGGTCCATAGAAAATGGAAGATTTCTGGTTGATTACTTCTGTTTTCTCAGTGATGTATAAATCTCAGTTGTCAGTTGAGAGTCAAGTTAGCAAATGAAGCGGGAAAAGGGAAGCAACAGTGAGAAGATATGAAAAAATTATATAACATGCAATGAAGTGATCTTACTAAAAATATGTAGTTAAAACAGCAGGCAGAGTTAAAAGCCAATTGGATACTGCTATTAATCTATTTAGAAGTATAACAAGCACCTTGCCTTTAAATTATTAATTTATAGACTAAGATATCTGAGGACAAGTAATCATGTTCTTATACTGCTGAATCACAGACCTGCATTCTCATTCAAGTTCTGAGTTATGTGTCTTCCTTGTGTAAAGTGAATCACAAAATCTGTCTAGGCCTCAACTTCCTTTCTCATGAAAAGTAGATAATAACACCCACCTCACAAAGGTATTAGCATTTAGTGAAATAACATGTGTACAATAATACATAATAAATAAAATATTCTTAATAAAGCTTATTTTTTCCTTGCTTTTATAAGTAATAATTTAGGATGAATTTGTAGCACTGTTTTTAAATGTAAGTACAGTATGTATATTGGGGAAAAAATGGAAATCTACAAACCTTTCAGAAGATTATGTGGGTGGCTTAATATAAGATTTATAATTGTGTTATTTTTGAACTCTGCTGACACATAAAAACCTAAAAGAAAAAATTCAAGGGAAATCTTTGCTGATGCAAAAGAGGAACTATAACAAGCTTTGTACTGTGTACATTTCTTTAGTTAGAGTTTTGAACTTGTATGGCTATTTTATCTTATTCTTCTTAAAGAAGTTACTTCAGTGAATTTTCAGTTCTCTTCTAACAGATGACTTTAAGAGCACCTTTTGGAATAGAGACTGACAAATTATAAAATGAGGATCATGTACAAGGATAAAATCTTTCTCAACATGAAATACTGAATGTAAAGTGCTCTGGCAGAGTCCATCATCCAAGAATGATGATAACAGTATGTCTCATCTCACATGGTCTTCTAGAGCTCTGTTCAGCAGATGGTGTCTGTGTCAGCTTCCCTTGCACTTGTGAGTGCCTTTGTGACTTTCTTAACCAATAGCTTACAGCAGAAGTGATGCTATCCTATTTCTGTGTCTAGATCATTAAAATGTTACCCATTTCAGCCTTATTTTTTTCTTGAAATTCCTACTCTTGGAAGCTAGCTAATATATCCTAAAAGAGCCCAAGCTAACTCAGTGGAAGAAACTAGTTGGAGATCCCATACATGGATGCTCCAGGCAATGGCCTCACTGAGGTTCCAGTCCACAGCCAACATCCACCCCCAAATACGTGAGAAAGGATGCCTTCAGATGATTCCAGTCCAAGCTGTCAAGTAGCCCCCTTCTTCAACCTTGACATTTTCCCAGCTAAGGCAGTAGATACTGTAGAATAGGAAAATGTTGGGAGCCAGCCTTGGAGGCCCACCTGATTGACAGGGTCCTAGTGGGCTGAAGACCCTGGGCCGTAGGGCGAGCCCGGGAAGCTGAGGTCCTTCTGTGTTCCACCTTTGCTGTTTGGTACTGCTGAAGAATTCTGTGCAGTCATGGAAGAAGAAAATGGCATGTTTATGTGAAGTACTCACAGCTGACCTGGAAATGTCATGGTTCATTTTTCCATTTCCCACTATGCCATTTGGCCTTTTCTAACACATGCAAGGGTTAAACTCTGAAGCACATCAGGAATGCTTTCTTTCACTTGGTTATAAGTTACTAGATATTGCTTGAGTAAAAAGTGATATAAGCATATTCACTCCTTATTTGATTTAGAATTATGCAGTTTAGTGTTTAGACATAAGGTTTTTTAGAAGCACAAGTTTATAGTAAGTTCATTATGAATTCATTATAAGTTCTAACACTTATCTAGGAGTTATGTAGGTGACTTATAACACTGTTTTCACCGACTTAGGATAAAGATTAATCGTTAAGGTTTTTACTTAATTCAATAGTTTAAACTCTAAGTTAACGTTTATAGAGTGAGTTTTCACTGAACTCATAATATACTAATCAGACACTTTTATGATAAATTAACTAAAGACAGAAAGCAACCTTGGGGACCTGGGAAACATTACTAAAAGCTTCTTTTGAGTTTTCTTTATAAATAAACACTGGAGGACAAGAAAAATAATGAAGACACCTGGACAAGAGAGGCGATTACAAAGCTCTGAAGGTCATAGAAGCTCCAGAAGGAAAACTACTGCTACATGAAGAAATGTACACTTGGAAACTATCTTGAGACTTATCAAGGACTGTTATTTGGGACTTTGAACTAAAACTATCATTTTTGGCTTTATGATAAAGACTCATTAACTAAAAGTAGATAGTGTTCTTGGCTTGTTTGTCGCTTCTAGACCACTAGATGTTGGTAACTTTTAAAGCATATGTATGTAAAGGAATTTTCTTTGTCTTGCCCCTTTACGAATGGTATAAAAGCTCTGTGTTAACTAACATTAAATTGTCATCTGTTCAGGAAGCAGGTGTCCGAGTATAATGTTTTTGTCTTTCACCTAGCCGTCTTTCCTTCAGGAAACCTCACGACCCGGCAGGGGCTGAACCCCCGCAGGAAAAAGCCAGTTCTACTAATTCCATTCTGAATTCCTGAATCACCAAATTGATGAAGGCAGTAAAATAGTTGTTTTACAACACTAATTATTGGTGGTTTGTTATGTAATAATAACTACAGCAGGTTACTTAAGGAAATGTTTGGCATTTATAAAAACAATTAAATTATTGTTATTATTGTTATTACATTCTAATGTATACCATGTTGTGAGCATTTTGTATGTATGAGTGCTTAATTTATTTCCTGTCACTCAATACACATTCATTTTTATTATAATATCTGAAAATCACTTTAATTTGAAATACCATAATGTCAGATTAGTATCTGATTGTATTATCTAGATTTGCTGGGAGCTTTTAAAATGTTGTGGTTCTTGTGTGTGTGTGTTTCACTCTTAATTTACTATTCTTACATTATATGGTCACATGCATATTGTTTATCAAGTCTTATCTACCCCCAAAGTGAGGTAAGGATGTGTGGTTCTTGTGTGTGTGTGTTTAACTCTTAATTTACCATTCTTACATTATATGGTCATGTGCATATTGTTTGTCAATTCTCATCTTCCTCCAAATTGAGATATGGTCTTTGGGAGTTGAGTATAAATACTTAACCTGAGATTTTCTCCTGCATTGAACTTTATAGCCATGGATTGATGACAGAGTGAGAGTCAGAGCACAAAAAATAGGAATCCAGCATAATACATTATAAAAAGGCAAAGATTCTTAACCCAGAGAGAAAAGGTCTACTTTGCAGGCCATATCTTGTTTTCTTTTGTCAAGAAATAAGATCTGTTTGTGTCTTTTAGAAAGATTTTCCAAATATAAATATAAGCTCAAATGAAGAAGAAAAAATGAAAAAGAATGAAGGAGAGTTATTCCCTTCACCCCAGGATGAAACACTGATTAAGAAAGAATGCAGTTGCATGGTTCTGCAATCTGTCCGATGTAGGGCTTTTTTTAAAAAACACAAATAGATATTTTCTAGAATGTTCATTATTGCAAGTTGATAAATGTACCTTTACTTTCTATGCCCAGTTTAAGAAAATAGAAACTCACTCCAACCTCTGCCATCACTGCTGCCCTGGTGCCTCAGCTCCCTGAGGAGCTGAAGAGAATCCTGACAAGGAACGTGTTGGGAGAGACGTGAAAGAAGCCAACCCAGCTTGCTCCCAGAGCTCCTTGGGTCACCTGTGGCCCCCAGGTGATCTCCAGCAAGACCTAGTGGGAAGTTTGAGGCTCAGAGACACAGCAAAGATGATGAAATCCAGTCACATGGTCCTCAGTGTACTGCTTTTTTCATTGGTCCACTGGGTGATCATCAGAGAGAAGATATTGTTCCTTATTTGAATTGATCTTACCAACCTATTGGAGAGCACACCATCTAAATTCTAATGGAAAAACCTGCTTGATGAATGGGACAGGAAAATGTCATGGCAATATTGACACTAGCAATGCAGTTGACTGAACCTTGTGTGCACTGACCATTCCAAGAGCCAGTTGAGGTATGCCATGGATATTGTGTTCATATTCTGAGCTTCTCATGTAAACTCGTGGAGAACAAGGAAATAGAAGTGGTAATTGTCATTTACAATTTTCCAGCAAGACAGGTTGGACTGTGAGAGTCTGGGAAAAGGCAAGTGTCCATAAAGACTCTTGCTTTCCCCCAGGGGGCTGCTGCTGCTACTGCCTGCTCTTTGGCCAACCACGCTGGAACATGGGCTGGAAGCCCCGAACCCCACACACCACTGCCACTGGAGCCCAGGCCAGCCCTCAGCTCCCGGTCCCATGGAGTTCCAGGCTACCTCACTGGCTGCAACATCCCACCCTGTGCCGACCTGCGCAATGCCAACCAGCAGCACCTGGTTGTCTCACAGGGAGAAGGCCCATGCCCAGTGGGGAAATGCTGACCACAGCCATTTTCCCTGTCCCAGGAGCAGGCAGGGATCTGCATTGCCCTGTCCAGCTCCATCCAGCTCTGCCCAGCCTCCAACTTGGGACCTAAGGTAATCATATCAAACTGGGAGAGACAGAAGCCCCTACCCCATGCTAGATCAGACACAGGTCAGATCTGAGTGGCAGACTTGACAGGTAGCAAGTTGGTTGAGTCCAGATCTGATCTACCTTCCTTCCACAGCAGGCCTGGGGCATCTGATCCTAGCTGTGAGCAACCTACTAGCCTGTGATGAGAGCTAGAGATCAGAGCTGAAAGGATGTTGGACTTACAGGAACAATCTCAGAGCAAGCTTGGTTCCCTTATTTTTATTCTTTGTCTATTTGATTTGCTCATTTTGTTTGT
The DNA here is from genome assembly GCF_000164805.1 of Carlito syrichta. Classification (NCBI taxonomy): domain Eukaryota; kingdom Metazoa; phylum Chordata; class Mammalia; order Primates; family Tarsiidae; genus Carlito; species Carlito syrichta. Next base: position 561,718 of record NW_007248295.1, read on the forward strand.
TTTTGTTTTGTTTTTACTCTTTACTGTCTTTGTGTCTCTTTTCATTTGTTAGTCGGCACATTTGTCTGTTTTCCCTTTCTCTTCTCTCTCTCCACCTTCCTCTGTCCTTTCTTCCTTCTTTGTTCCATTATTTTCCTTTTTCTTACTTCATTTTGCTCTCAGGAAGAAAACCTATACCCCCATTGCATGGACTGATTGCAAAGCAGTGGAAAGTGGATTCCAGGGTATTCATACACCTATGGTGAATACTGGGATCTGCAGATAGATTTTGAATCACAGCTCCCTCCTCAATTAAATCTCAAACTGCAAAAAAGGACAGCCCTCAACCCACAGTTCAGCCTCACAACTGAACAAAGCTAGCGGATTCACACAAGGAAGAATAGGAGATTGAGCAAACAGAAGTAAAAGCAATCCTGCCATCTCTGAACAACAGAATTAAAGAAGGGGGGGGGGGAAAGTGGGGAGAAAAATCTACACAAATGAAGAAAAACTAAAAGAAAATATGGTTTTCACACAGACCCCTGGGAGGTCAGACACCGAGAAACAGACTTCGAACACAAACAATGAAGAGCCCCCAGAATGACTGGTCACATACTACAAACCCAGACATTAAGACATTAATAGAGAGGATAAAAAGATTTGAAGAGAGACAAGAAAAAATAGGAAGGAGTTGAGATAACAGCAGTAAAGAATGCTGTGATTGAAATAAATGACAAACTGATAAGCATGGAAAGCAAAATTAGCCAAGCAGAAGAAAGTCAGAGCTTGAGGACCAAAATATAGAACTACCCCAAACTGTCAAAAACTGAGAAGAAGTTTAAAGAAACCGAACAAAACCTTCAAGAGATGAGCAATTACTTCAAGAGGCTGAACCTAAGAGTAATTGGACTTCCTGAGGCAGAAAGAGAGACAGAGATCACCCTGGAACAAACATTCCATGAAATTATTCAAGAAAACTTCCCTCATCTCATCAGTGATGTGAAAATTCAAATGCAAGAGATTCAGAGAACCCCTGCAAGACAACAAGTGAGAAGACCAACTCCAAGACATATAGTAATTCACCTAAACAAAGTAGGCACAAAAGAAAAAAATCCTAAAGGCAGCAAGAGAAAAAGGTCAGACTACCTACTGGGTAAGACCAATTAGAATAGCAGCAGATATATCTACAGAAACCCTTAAGGCTAGGAAAGCGTGGATCCCAAACTTCAAAGTTCTCAAAGATAAACAATTTCAACCAAGAATAACCTACCAGCTAAGCTAAACTTTATCAATGAGGGAGAAGTAAAATCTTTTCCAGACATTCAATCACTAAAAACTTATGCTGCCTCTAGACCACCTCTATAAGAAACACTTAAGAAAGTGTTACACACAGAAGAAAGGGAAAAAAGAATGACAACATTCTTCACAAGAGTGCAGGAAAAAGACTGAAAACACACATGAATTTCAAACCAAAAAGAAAAAGAAAAACAACAAATAAACAGGAACAACAACAACTCTATAAGAACCTCATGAAAGGGATAAACTCTCACATTTCAATAATTAGCCTGAATGTGAATGGACTAAATGTACCACTGAAAAGACATAGAATGGCGAAATGAATAAAATATCATCAGGCAACAATATATTGTGTCCTAGAGACTCATCTCACCAGAACAGACACTCACAGACTCAAAGTAAGAGGGTGGGAAGCAAAATTCCAGGCAACTGGGACATAAAAGAAAGCAGGAGTCATGATCTTATTATCAGACAAAATACCCTTTAAGCTATCAAAAATTTAAAAAGATACAGAAGGTCACAATATAATGATAAAAGGTTCAATCCATCAACAAGAAATATCCATCCTAAACATATATGCACCCAACATAGGAGAACCAACTTTCATAAAACAGTTTCTAGGAAAACTTAAAAAAGATATGGACTCTTAACACTATCATAGTTGGGGACTTTAATACCCAACTCACAACCCAAGACAGATCATCAGGACAAAAAATCAGCAAGGAGATCCAGAACCTCAATGTGACTCCTGACCAAATGGACTTAATTGATACCTACAGAACACTCCATCCAATGACCATAGAATATACATTCTAATTACCACTGCAAGGAAAGTACTCTAAAATTGACCACATCCTTGCCCATAAATCACGCATAAACAAATTTTATAAGATTGAAACTTTGCCATGAACCTTCTCAGACCACAGTGGAATAAAAATAAATATCAACACCAACAAAGTTACCCCAAAACCCACAAAGACATAGACACTAAAAAGCATGATGCTAAGCAACTCCTGGGTCAACATGGAAATCAAAACAGAGATTAAAACATACCTGGAAGCAAATGAAAATGAACAAACTCTTACCAAACTCTCTGGGAAGCCATGAAAGCAGTAATAAGAAAAATTAATACCTTACAAACACACATGAAAAAAATGGAAAGGTCACAAGTTAACAGCCTAACAAGTCACCTAAGGAAGCCAGAAGAACCAGACCACCAAAACCCTAACTTTGGCAGAAGAATCCAGATCACCAAAATAAAAGCCCAAATCCAGGACATAGAAGACAAAAAGATAATACAAAAAATAAATGAAGCAAAGAGCTGGTTCTTTGAAAGGATAAATAGGATTAATGGCCCCCTAGCTCAACTAATCAAGAAAAAAAAAAAAAGAAAAAGCCCAAATAAACACAATCAAAACCACAAAAAGATGAAGTCACATCTGACCCTGAAGACATAAAAAAGATTTTCAGAGACTATTATGTACACTTGTATGGAAACAAACTTGAAAACCTAAAGGAAATGGAGGATTTTCTGACATCATATAACCTCCGTAGTTTAAACAAGAATAAATTGAGACCCTAAATAGACCAAAAACAATCAAGGATATTGACTATGTCATAAGAAAACTACTTACCAAAAAAGCCCTGGACCGGATGACTTTCCAGCAGAATTCTACAAATCATACAAAGAGAAACTGCTACCAATCCTATTGAAAGTATTCCAGGTGATTGAGAAAGATGGAACTCTCCTCAAATCATTTTATGAAGCTAATATCACACTGATGCCCAAGCCATGTAAAGATCCAACAAAGAAAGAGAACTACAGGCCAATATCCTTGATGAACATAGACACTAAAATTCTCAACAAGATCCTAGCAAACTGGATTCAGCAACACACCTCAAAAATCATTCTTCAAGACCAAGTAGGCTTCATCCCCAGGATGCAAGGCTGGTTCAACATTCGTAAGGCCATAAACATAATTAAATACATCAACAGACATAAAAACAAAAATCACGTGATTATATCATTAGATGCAGAAAAAACTTTTGATAAAATCCAGCAACCCTTCTTGATAAAAACCCTCGAACATCTAGGCATGGATAGAACATACCTCAAAATAGTAAGAGCCATCTATGAGAAACTCACAGCCAGCACACTGCTAAACAGACAGAAATTGGAACCATTCCCCCTGAAAACTGGAACAAGACAAGGATGCCCACTCTTACCCCTCCTGTTCAACATAGTTTTGGAAGTCCTAGCTAGAGCAATCAGAGAAAAGAAGGCGATCAAGGGTATCAAACTAGGAAAAGAGAAAGTCAAGTTATCTATCTTTGCAGACGACATGATTCTGTACCTTAAAAACCCAAGAGAATCTGTCAAAAACCTCCTTGCACTGATAAAGGACTTTGGCAAAGTCTCAGGGTATAAAATAGATGTACAAAAGACAATCACATTTCTATATACCAATAATAAACAAACAGAACACTAAATAAATAGCACAATTCCATTCATAATAGCCACACACACAAAAAAGAAAGAAATACCTTGGCATCTTCCTAACCAGAGATGTGAAAGTCCTTTACAATACAAACTACAAAACACTGCTCAAAGAAATCAAAGATGACACAAACAAGTGGAAAAATATTCTATGCTCATGGATTGGAAGAATCAATATTGTTAAGATGTCTGATTTAATGCAATACCCATCAAATTACCAGCAGCATTATTCTCAGACCTAGAAACAACAATACAGGAATTCATATGGAAACATAAATGACCAAGAATAGCCAAAACAATCCTCAGGAAAAAAAAAGGCAGGAGGTATCACACTCTCAGACTTCAAACCTTATTATAAAGCTACAATAATCAAAACAGCCTGATATTGGTACAAGAGCAGGCATATAGACCACAGGAATAGAAATGAGATTCCAGAAGCAAAACCTCAATTTCTCCACCAACTCATCTTTGACAAAGCCTCCACTATCAACCACTGGGGAGAGGAGAACCAACTTGGTAAATGATGTTGAGAAAACTGGCTGATTACATGCAGAAGATTGAAACAGGACCCCAACCTATCCCCATACACAAAAATTAACTCTAAATGCATCAGAGACCTAAATATAAATCCTCAAACTATAAGAACCTTAGAAAATGCAGAAGACACTCTTATGGAAATTGGAACTGGCAACCAATTCCTGATCAAAACTCAAAGTGCCCATGCCATAAAAAATAAAATAGACAAGTGGGACCTCATCAAACTGTCAAGCTTATGCAAAGCTAAAGAAACCAACAAGTGAGCAGGGAGACAGCCCATGGACTGGGAAAAATATTTGCCAATTCTATGTCTGACAAAGACCTAACATCTAGGATCTACAAAGAACTCAAATGTGCTGAAAAGAAAAAAAAACAAAAAAACAGTCCCATTACAAAGTGGGCAAAAGATATGAATAGACAGTTTTCAAAAGAAGACATATGAGCAGCCAATATACATGAAAAAATGTTCAGCCTCACTAGTCATCAAGAAGATGCAAATTAAAACTACACTAAGATACCACCTAACTCCAGTCAGAATGGCCATCATCAATAACTCAAAAAATAACAGATACTGGAGAGAATGTGGCAAAATGGAAACACTTCTACACTGTCAGTGGAAGTGCAAAGTAGTACAGTCTCTGTGGAAAACAGTGTGGCGATTCCTAAAAGTTCTAAAAATAGACTTTCCATATGATGCCGCAATCCCCCTTCTGGGAATATACCTGGAAGAACTCAAATCACTCTATAAAAAGGATACCTGTACACATTTATTTATTGCAGCATTGTTCACAATAGCAAGAACATGAAACCAACTATGCTGCCCATCAAAAGAGGACTGAATTTTTAAAATGTGGTATATATACACAATGGAATATTATGCAGCCATAAAAAACAAAATCATGAACTTTACAGCATTCTGGATGGAATTAGAGTCTATAATACTGAGTGATCTTTCACAGAAACAATGAACTGAGTACCACATGTTCTCACTCATAAGTGGACCTTGAAGAACTATTGTAATAGTATAAGAAAAGGATTGATAGTAGCGGGAAACTGTAGGGGCGGGGTAGGGGGCATGAGGTGGGATTGACAGTAGTGGAAATCTGCCTGGGGAAGTGGGGGCACACCTCATCAACAAGGGTACCTGCACAATGAATATTTGTATACCTAACCCTGAATTGTACCCCACAATTTTAAAATAAAAAAATTTAAAAGTTTAAAAAAAGAAAATAGAAACTCACTAAAAATAACTCTCCAACTAAGAAGTCTTTTCCCAAGGACCGTATAATATAATACATATTCAGACTCTGTATTGAATTAAAAATTCATGTGCTTACCAATTATACAATTTTCTTCTGTTAATTAAAAGACAATAAATTCAATTTGGGTGCTTCCTGGAAGTTGATGACTGCTTGCAAAGAGCTAATATCTTTCAAGACTTTAATCCCTAGAAAATAATCTACTTAATGCTGTTATTCAACTTCAAGATAAAATATACAACAAGCAACTAAGAAAAAGCACTATTGAAGTATGCTGGGGCTCTTTTTGCCAAATGGCATTTGATGTCTGCGCTGAGAAACAAATAAGGCTTATAGTAAATCTGAAGTATAAAAACAGAGACATGTATTTAATTTACAAACACAGATGGCAATAAAAAAAATGAATGTTTTGGCTGTACATTGTTTTATCTTCTTCTAAAAAAAAATACTGCCTTAAAATCTCCACATATTTTGATTCACCAAAAACACCATTGAGAAACATTCACAATGTTATTTTCTTACTTATTTTTTTCTTGTTGCTAGTACTGAAATACAAAATGCTGCCTTTCCCTGTTTGATTAAATATTGACCTATCTTTACTCTTTTTTTAATTACCCAGTGGTATAGGACTAGAAATGTTTTAAATATAAATCACAAAACTTTTAGAAGTGAGTTTGAAGAATTTTTGAAATATAACCATTTTTTTCTTTAAAATTTAGCTAAAATTGGTGATTAGTATACACTTCACATGACAGTCTATAAGCAAAATATACGTTGTCTCCATCTCTCTGACCAATGCCTTGCTTTATTATTTATTACTTTATTACACCTTTATTGCATTTTGTCTCACTCATTGGGAGTTAGTGTCTTCATTTCATCATCAGTACTACAATCAAGGTACTCTTTTTAGTTGTTGCTGTTATTTAGTTTTTATTTATCTGCAAACCAACTAGATGTGACAGGGAATAAGGAAAATATGGAACTCAAAGAATTGTAGCAAGAGCACAAAGATTATAGGATATTGCGAGCAAATGGGATGGAGGGGTGTTTTCCTAAGTGACAGAAAAAAAATGGTCTGATAGTTTAAGTTAAAAGAAGTCAAATTTATTAGAATTGTCCACAGTTGGCAATGGTGATCCTCTTGCTGGTCTTGCCACTCTTGAACCCAAAGCCCTCCATGGCTTGCACAACATTCATGCCTTCTTTCACCTTTTCAAAGACCACATGCTGTCTTAGCAGTACAGATGAAAAACTAGGGACTGTGTGTGTTGGGTCCAGCATTTACCATGGACAAGAAGTGGGAACTGGTATGCTTCAGGATGAAGTTCCCATCATCAAATTTCTTCCCATAGATGGACTTGCCGCCAGTGCCATTGTAGCATAGGAAGTCACCACCCTGGCACATAAACCCTGGAAAAATTCTGTGAAAGCAGGAACCCTCGTAACTGATTCCTTTCTCTCCGGTACTCAGGGCATGAAAGTTTTCTGCTATCTTTGGAAATTTGACTTCAAACAGCTCGAAGGAGATGAGGCCCAAGGGCTCATTATTGACCACGATATGGGAGAATATAGTGGAGTTGTCCATGGTTGATGGAAAAAGGCTCAAAGTGGCAGCATCTGCAAAGCCAAGGTACTCTTTCTAAAAGCCCATCTGCATGCATATGTGACCTGCACATCTGACATCCTTTAATGGTTCTTTATTACCTATAGGACTATCTGATTTGCAATGTTAAACATGTATAATTCAACCATAAACTCTAAACTGATTAAGTGTATGACATTTTAGTAAGGTAACTTTGGAACTGAAAATATCCTAAAACTTCACTTTCATATTTAAATTCTTTATACGGTGATTCTTATGTTGGGCAAAAATGATAATACAGATGATTTCAGGAGCACTAAATTTGTAGTGTAAGGTGTCTAGATCTGCCACATAATATATATTTACTGCAGATGACTGAACTGAAAGAAGGGTTGTTTTTATGTTACACTTTTATGCTTAATCTATACAAGTTTATCTGCAAAATTACAAAAGAACTATTGATAAATGACATTGGTCTACTGTGTATGTTAGTTGGACTATAGAAAAAATATAGAAGCTTTTATAACCAAAGAATTATTTTTTAAAAAGGATTAAATTCTGAATGCATTCAAGAGAATCCAAGGACATTCTTCCAAAAGAACAGAAACTCTGACAAGCTGAACTATATTACTGAGGTTCTAATGTAGGTTTCTAAAAAAAAAAATGTTACTGAAAATAAATTACTCTTTTTAAGACAAATTCAAGGTATGAAACGAGGTTGTAATATTTAAAATCAGGTCTATCTCAAAAAAGACTGATGAGCAGCAGCTGCTGTTTGGAGATCAGCAGAGAAATACCATGTTTCAGTCTCTCCTGGTTAGAATGACCTAAATTTAGCAACACTTGGAAATCCAGGGAGAGCCTATATCACACCGTGAGATTGACTTTGAACTAACACATTTCTTCTTCAAGGTTCTTTGAGAGAGAGAATGTATATCTCTTCTACTTAAGTACGTAGTTTTAATCTTGAGGTATTTGTTATAAATATGTGCCAATGACATACTAGAAAAAAGACGAAGAACTGAACATTTGATTATGTAAATCTGTATTTCTACTGACCAACAGACACAGCTGACCCTCAAAAAAATAAGCACACAGGTATGTGTGAGCATGCACACACACGTGCGCACACACACATGCAGATCTATACAGACACAGACATGCATTTGCATACATTTTGTCAGAGACTGATTCAGCATTTTGCTTCCCTAGGTCATAGGTGATTAAGCTCTTTAAGTAAAGTCTCTTGAATATTGCTTTACTTACCAAAAGATTATTTTAAATATAATTTTTTTAGAAAGCTCAGATTCTTTTCATACATAATTTCTTGTTCCTAAACATTAACCTCTATTTCACGTTGATTAGATATGACTTTTGATGTAACTTCTTTGCTGTTCCTGTGAAGAGTAGCTCCTATACAGAGGGTACCAAAAAAATTGTGCACTTTTTAGGAAAGAAAAAAATAGTATTAAAATTGTAATACTCAGCCGGGCTCGGTGTCTCAGCCTGTAATCCCGCGCCTTTGGGAGGCTGAGGTGAGTGGATTGCCTGAGCCTGCAGGTTCGAGACTCGCCTGGGCAGCGAGACCTCATCTCTACAATAAATAAAAAAATCAGCCGGGCTTGGTAGCACGCGCCTGTAATTCCAGCTACTCGGAAGGCTGAGGCCGAAGGATCGCCGGAGCCCAGCGGTTCGAGGCTGCGGTGGCCGGGAGCGGCCACTGAACTCCAGTCTGGGTGACAGAGTGAGACTCCAGCTCAAAAAAAAAAAAAAAAAATGTAATACTCTATAAGATGAATACAAGTCACATTTTGACTTCCGCAATTACAAGAGGTACTCAAAGTGGTTATCATCAGTATTCAGACACTTCTGATTATGGTGAACAGCTCTTAAATGTGTATATATATTTTTGGCACCCCCAGAATACCTTTAGAAAAATGTTTATCCTGAATTATAAGACATACACAAAAGAAAAAATTGTAATGTAAAATATGTAGAACACAATATTTTTAAAAATATCATTATTTTACTAGAAATACTAATGGCTTTTAGTTTCAACATACTAATTTAGATATGTATAAATACCAATAATTGAAATTTTCCTAATCTCTACAGTGCACTTGAATCTCTTAAGCACACATTTCTATCAATTTTAATGACAGATATAATCAGATATAAGTCTGATACTTTTTATAAGAAGTTCATAAGTGAACCACTTTCAAGTTATAAATCTTATCATCATTCTGAGACTTTTTTCTAAGACTTAAAAAAATCAAAATTAAAATTTGAAAGCATTCTCAGTGGAACAGAATACGCAAAGATTCTGAACTATCCTTTGAAATATTACTCTGATTTAAATACAAATATAAAGCCTGGTGTGTTGGCTCACGCCTATGAACCCAGCACTTTGGGTGGCCAGATGAAAGGATTGCCTGAGCCCATGGGTTCAAAACCAGTCTGGGCAACTTGGTGAGACCCCATCTCTACGATACAGATTTTAAAAATTACATAAGTAAATACACATTTAAAAGTATACAGCTACAAGTGATCTTTTTGCAGCTGATAAGCATACATCTTTTTTACACTCACAAAAACTCATACCTTTTAAGTTCTAGATGTTAACACTTCTATTTATTGTTTCTATGCTTCTTTGTTATTTTACTGTATGTACAACATATATAATACTAACACTGCATAGTATTGTAGATTTTGAAACTGTATATCATTCATAGCATATTGTCTATCTTTTTCTACAACTTTCATTTTTTATTCAAGTTTTTCAAATGTGTCATATTAGCATATGAGGCTCTGGTCCACTGATTGTCACTGCTGTGGAGTAAAAATATTCATTGGATAAATATACCAAATGTATTCATCTAGTCTTTTATTCATGGAAAGTTAGATTTTGATCTCTAATTTTTCACTATTAAAACACATGAAGCAATTATCATTTCCTCATATGTCTCTATGCATGATATTGCCAGGTTTTAGGGTATGCTTTAGTATAGGCTACCTAATTCCTCAAAATAGACTTACTTTAGTCAGCTTCTTCAGTTTGTGTCCATAAAGTGAATGTGGGTTACACTCTCTAGGGTGAATTAATCACTTCTTGTGTAATCCCTTCCCGTTGAACCTATGACTTGGTCCTAATCAATAGGAATTTGTGACCATGGGCCAAGAGTAATGGCTCAAGCCTGTAATCCCAGCAGTTTGGGAGGCTGAGGTGGGGGGATTGCCTGAGCCCACAGGTTAGAGAACAGCCTGGGCAACCTGGCGAGACCTCACCTCTACAACAAATCAAAAAATTAGTCGGGCGTGGAAGCATGAGCCTGTAGTTCCAGCTACTTGGAAGGCTGAGGCGGAAGGATTTCCTGAGCCCAGCAGGTCGACACTGGGATGACCATAAGTGTGCCACTTTACTCCAGCCTGGGCAACAGAGTGCGATTCCAACTAAAAAAAAAAAAAAAAGAATATGGTGACATGGATGAGGTGTCACTTCCTTGATTAGATCACATTCAGAAGTAATCAAAGTTCCTAATCTGTTGCCTTCAAGTTCATCAAAAGGAGTTTATTTTAGTCAATATCTCTTCTCTCTCTGACTTTAAAAAGCATGAATTATACAGCCTCAAAGAAATACATTCTGCCAGTAACCTGAGAGCCAAAAAGTGGATCCTTCTCTAGTCAAACCTCCGGAAGAGACACCTTGATCTTAACCTTGTGAGAACCTAAACTAAGAGTTAACTAAACCATTTCCAGATTCCTGATCTAAAGAAACTATGAGATTATAAACAAGTGTTGCTTGAAGTTGCAAAATTTGTGGTAACTTGTTAAAATGGTAAACTAATATAATGGTTATGAGATGGCACCTTATTTCTGTTTTAATTTCCATGTTTTAAATTCTAGGACTGAGCACCTTTTTATGTGTTCTTTGGACAGAACCTTGTTCAATATACTGCCTGTTTATATCCATTTTTTTCATGTTTCTATTGGGATTTTTTTCTTTCTCCTTTTTTTGTATCGGAGTTCTTATATATAACTTCCATGTTTTAAGCATTTTTCAGCTGTTGGTAGTATCTTGATTATCAGAATTTAAAATTTTACTTTATTTAAATGTACCAGTTTTATTTTATAATTTATGATACACATTTAAAAAACATTTATATGCAGTTTTAAGTATCTCAATTAAAAGACACAGAGTCTAGAAAATATAAATTTTCGATGTGCATACATCTTTGACCATATAGATAATAGTTTACGACACAGAGTCTAGAAAATATAAATTTTCGATGTGAATACATCTTTGACCATATAGATAATAGTTTACTTGATCAATGATGGTTTAGAATTAATACTCAAAAGATACTAATTCTCAGGTATAATTAAAGTTCATACTCCAGTCACATTTAATAGCATTTTTCATTGAAATGAAAATAAATATTCAGGTCTAGGATGAAGAATAGGCACGTGAAGATAAAGTTGTTTTCCAATATTGGCCTAATACTTTAAGAACATACCTAGGAATCATATTTTTGGGCTTGTCTTTTGCTTTCATTTGCTTCTGTAAGATGCTTTTTCACTGGAAACAACTAACCGGTTTATGTTCTTGGGTCTAATTGCCACAACCAGAGTGTCCAGAGCAGATTTCTATGTTCAAGACTAACTATCATGAAAAAAACAGCTTTGAAGAGCAAGCATAATTATGATTTTATCATATTTGTTTTAGTATGTAAATATATTTCTCTTAGATAACATAAAAATATGTACACAGATGCAAATATATGGGAAAGTAATGGAAGATTTATGTAAAGGGGACAGTGAACTTCACATTAGATTAAGATCCTACCCTGCAGAGCCCAGACAAACAAGCTTTGTTAAGTGGGGTGGCAGCTTCATAGGGGTATGAGGTAATTAGTTGGCCTGCAGAATGTGAATTATCATTAGGTGGCAGAAAACTGTGAGGGATATTAAGTTGTCACAGTGTCAAATGGCGACAGATCAAGGCATAAGGAGAAAAAGAAAGAACCACCAAATCAACAGAAAGTCAAGGGATATAAGTAGGAATTGTAGATAATTTACCAGAAGATAGAGACAAAGTAAATCATCACGATAGTTGGTTAAAACTAGCTAGTTTCACAGGATATAGATATTCAAGTCAAATATCCATTGAGTGACAAGTGCTTGTCACTGTCTTAGGCTCTGAGGAATGTAGACATGATTAAGCAGCATCTCAGATCTCAGTGATCTCAGTCTATTTGAGAAGACAGTCTTACACACTTCATCCTTATATGAGGCAGCTTGATGAATAACAGAATGCTTGGGAAGCAGAGAGGTGGAAGTGTGATTCTCACTGGGGAAATTAGGGAAAGCTACGAAGAGGAAGTGCAATAAAAGTGTGACCTTGAGTTATGTGTTCGCCAGGAAAGAGAGAGAGAACTTGGGAGAAGGCATACCAGGCAGCAGAAATGTAATCAGTCATCAAGAAATGACGGAGGCGGAAAATACCAGAAGTGGGTGGATGTCAGGAACAGAAAGTGAACTCTGAGCAAAAAGAGGTTTGTACCGAAATGAGAGATCTGACTGTCAAGAAAGGAAAAAGTGAAAAGGGAGGGCAGACTCAAGTCCAAGGCTCCTTGTTGGTCTTAGTCATGAGATTTGATTTCCCAGTCATATGTGAGAATAGCCACGTGTTATTATTACCTCATTAAATGTATTTGTTCAGAGAAAGAAGATAAGAAAGCTTGACCTCAAAAGGTGAACCAGAGAATTCAAGTACAAAGGAACACTGCTTTCTATTTTCAGAATGTTCAAGAGTGGAGAAAGGGAACCTGTGGGTTTTAGTAGAAAAAGAAGCAATGGCAGAAAAGGAAAAGCTGAGAATGGTAGCAAATACACAACTTCTGTTTAATTTTTATCTTTATTATTGCTGTTGTTAGGATTCACAAATTTCTGTTTCCATTCTCTAATTCTCTAAATTGCTTTGGAATTTTAATTATGAAATTCTCATGTTGTTTAATAAACATTTTCCTTTCTCCCCTCATCTTCTTTCCTGGTTAAATGCAAATACCTGGAATGCACACTTGCACATTGCACAACAGTTTGAGTTAGAGCCAAGGACTCCCTGTTTGTTCAAATGTCACCTAAAACACATTCTGGGCACCTGATTGGGTGACGCAACATGTGACCAACTTGTATCAAAAGCCTAAAAACAAAAGTTTAGTCACTATGATCAGAAAATATTACCAAAAAATAAGGAGCAATCTAATGATATCTATCTACTTATTTTTCACTAAGGTGACAACACAAAAAGAATGTCATTAGGCATTGAAATAATGGAAAAAGGTACATATTATTTTCATACTTAAATGACATTCTAACAACAACCTGCCAAGTATTTCCCATGTTAAATACCTTTTTTGATGAAAAAGGACAGCTTTATGTATATTTAAAATATAATCTATGATTTCTGTCATTTTAGAAATTGTGACATTTCAGAACATAAAGTAGTTACTTAAAAATATTTCAGATTTCAAATCTATAAATTAAGCATTTTCCTGCAAAAGATAAATTCCATTTATTCTTGATAATTCATTGTCTCTCCTGTAGCAAGAATGCTTCTTAGAACAAATTTGAACTTTGATGACAATCATATATATCCATATATATCTTCCACTGTTTATGTGTTTTGTATTTGTGCATGATGACTAATAAATTAATACCCAGGAAACTATTATGTGAAAGGAAGACAAAAAAACGAAAATAGGTAGGCAAGAAAAATAAAATGATTTTAAAATGGTATTTTGGTGCAATTTTTCAAAGAAAAACACTCTATTATCTTGTTGCCACATTGTACAAAGGAGTAATATGTACATCCTAAGAAATGAGTATTTCAGTGGCAGAATATTAATCTAGGGAAAATTTTAATTAGGCACTTCTACTGCTAGTTGTTTATCAGTCTTGCATTTTTGAAGGGCACGGTTTTATGTTATGTTTAGAGGATTGCATAAAACAATCTCCATCTGTCATGAATCTTTTCCATAGGTTATTAAATTGTTCATGTACAGTTTCAGGAGGGGTCTTTGAACAACCTGATATTATGCACAAAATTATATACATATGTAGGCGCATCTAGAATAATGTGTTAATTTTATGATAATTTCTTAAGGTTATGTAATTCTAAAAAGTACGATAAAAGATTTTTCTGGGAATTTAAGGAAGATTCCATGTATTTCCTTCATAAACAGCATGTGCCACATTTTATCCCTGGTAATTAGTTGCTATTCATAATCATTTTCTTAGCGATGCTGTAAGATGTCAGTGTTGGGGAAATTCAAAATTGGAATTCAAAACCTGAATGATTTTCACACAATCCGTTGTATTTTCAGGTAACTGACATATGTATGTAATAAATTCTAGCCCTCTGGAATTCTCTGACCACCATATTTAATATATAAGTCATAGAAGTTTATCGGAACTTTTACTATTTGTATTTTTTAATATTTTATATCTCTCTGATCCCTGAGGCATCCAATAAGATGTACAAAGCCACTTCTGCTCAGTTATATTTCAAAAAGAAAATATAGGTACAGAATAGATTTTTAAAATATTAAAACATGTATTAAAATGTTTGGGTTTTTACATAGCCCATATTTAAGACATTCCTGACATAGTTGAAAACAAAACAAAAACAATGTTAGTAATACATTTGCAAACATAACAATAACAGTTAACAATGTTTTCATTTTTTAAAACATTTTTCTCATGAAATTTACCGCACACATTGGAAATGTTTGAAATATATATGGAATGTTGAAAGAAAAGTGGCAACACCTTGTACAAGCTACTAAATACATGAAATGGCATGTGACCACCATATAAGAAGTCTGTTCTCCTCTCCCTGAGAGCATCCCCTTCTCCCAATATCCCTCATTGTGTGCTTGTCATTCTCTGTATAGCTTCACCTCCTATGACGTACCCATAAACAATATACTGTTTAGCTTTGCCTGTTTTTGAACTATATACAGATGGACTCATACATTATTTATTCTTCTATGTATGCTTTACTTCCTAAGTATTGTGTTTCTGAGACTCATTCATGTTGAGGCATATAATTGAATTCCTTCATTTTTCACTGCTGTAACAATTCCATTGTCTCAACACATCACAATTATTCTGTCCACTGGTGAAGGACATTTGGGCTGCTTGCAGGATTTACTCTTATGGAAACGCTACTATGAACATTCTTATATTTGTGAGGTGATGTGTAACCTTTTTTCTGAAGAGTGTTTCCCATTTATATTCCTCCAAGAGTTCCCAAGATTATCACTAATACTCAGTAACTTCTTATAGTCAGCATGGTGGATATGATATGACATTGGGATTCTGATTTTTACTTTTCTAATTATTAATGAACTCGATAATTTTTTTCTCAGCTTTATTGAGGTAAAATTGACAAACAAAAATTGCATATATTCAAGGTATACAATGTGATGGTTTGATATATGTTATACATAGTAAAACAATTACCACAATCAAATTAGTTAACACACTTATCACCACACCTGCTTACTATTGTGCATGTGTGTGTGTGTGTGTGTGTACATGGTAAGAACACTTAACATTTACCTCCTTATCATACTTCAAGTAAGCAAACGGTGTTATTAGCTATAATCACCATGCTGTCTATTAGAATAACAGCTGCCGGGTTCGGTGGCTCAGCCTGTAATCCCGCGCTTTGGGAGGCCGAGTTGAGTGGATTGCCTGAGCCCGCAGGTTCGAGACCCGCCTGGGCAACTTGGCGAGACCTCATCTCTACAATAAATCAAAAATTAGCCAGGCGTAGTAGCGCATGCCTGTAGTTGCAGCTACTGGAAGGCTGAGGCGGAAGGATCGCCGGAGCCCAGCAGGTTGAGGCTGCAGTGACCGGGAGCGGCCACTGCACTCCAGTCTGGGTGACACAGTGAGACTTCAACTCAAAAAAAAGAATAACAGTTAATAATTATTAAGTGCTCTTTATATCCCAACCGAAGCACATTTTAAACCCTTTATATTATTTAGTGGTTATGACAACTTTCTGGGTGAGGTAATAACATTTTTCCATATTACAGAGAAGAAAACTGACATGAAGAGTTTAAATTATTTACCCCAAGTCACTCAGAGAGTAAGTGATGGAGCAGAATTCAAATTCTTGGAGTTCAACAGAGGACTCTCAATTCCTAGTCAATTGTTACCACTGTTTTCTGTTACCTCCCTTATATGGAGACTAAACACTTTGTGTTGATATTGAAAAGTCCAGAATTTAATGAGATGAGAGAGACTAAATAACCCCTATCACTTCTCTGTACAAATTGTTCTTTTCATATTTAACATATGATGCAGTTTTATTTCCTCATTCAATATCATGATTTTTTGTATATTTGTGTTTCATCTCAGTCACCTTATTTCTATTATATTTAACATATAGGTCACAAAACTTATTATACTTACTTTGGATTTTTTTCCATGCTTTCCTTTAGAAACGGTTATTTAAAATGATTTTCAATAGAAATCATTTTACATTAAATACTGTGAGAGGTTATAATAAGAGTTGTAGCATAAAAAGCCAGGAAATATAGATTTGGTCATGGTGGAGAAGTCAAATAAAATGTTTGATTTTATTTTTAATTTATTTTTATGTGATAGTCCAAAATGCCAAACCATTTCAATTTTACCTCCATGAGGTTCTGTAAAGCTGTGAAACGTTTTATATTTATTAGACATTTGTAGTGTGTGTGTGTGTGTGTGTGTGTGTGTGTGTGTGTGTATGTGTTTGAATTACCTCTTCAAACCACTTTGGCCATATTTCTACTATGTTTTTGTATTTTTCTTATGAATTTTAAAAGTATAACATTTAATACTTATATGAATCATTTATATTTTTTAAATTTTGTAAATATTTTCTTTCATATATTTAAATTATAGTGAAAATAACCTAATGATATTTATATAAAAGTTACAGAGTTTAGAGTTAAATATAAAACACATTATTTGGAACACATATTAATTCTAAGCTGTGTTACTTTAATATGTGAGAAAGTGGAAAAATCACTTCAAACCCAAGAGAAATGGGCATATCTTACATACTTATAGTTGTATAAATACATAAGAATGTTATAATGTAATATAACATAAGATATAGATATATATAGTATAATATAAATACATAAGAATGTTATAATATATTTTAACTATGTTAAAATATAGTTTTAAATGTTTTAATTCATTTTTAATCGACAAATCATAAGTGTGCATGTTTATGGGGTACAATGAGATGTATTGATCTATGTATACATTATACAACAATTCAGTCAAGCAAAGTAACATATCCATTACTCACCAACTTATCATTTTTTAGTGAGAAGAAGGAATTTGGGGTAGCATATGTTAATTTTTTAAAAATATTAAAATGGAACATTGACTCTGCAAAATTATTTAATTTTTAACCAATTTAATTTGCTTCCAGAATTTATTTTGTAATTATTTTTATCTTACACGATAATTTTCTACAGATAAATTTCTGTAGGTTTCCTGCTTGTATTCAACTCATTTAAATAGCAAAGACTGTATGTCAAATATTTACCAAAACAATTCAACCAAAGCAACACATACATACAAATGCACATACAAACACATTCATACAATCAGAGCACAACTGGGTTAAGGAATTCTATGAACACTAATCATACATCATCTTTCAACCAACAAGCGTTTAGGCAACATCTATAATAGGCCTAAAATGTTACCATATTCTAGTTATACAAAAGTAAACAAACATAATATTTGTCCTTAATAATTACACAGTATGGTTGGGAAAGGGGTATACATATGTATACACGAATAGAGCTATTTCCAGGCATAGTAAGAGGCCTTAGAAACAATAGGATGATATTATATTTAAGCAGAATTCTATAGAAGTAGTAGAAATTAACCAGGTAGAGGAAATAACATACGTAAAGAGAAAAAAAGATAAACTAGCCAGAGGTATTATAAGTTATTTAACAGGATTGAGCAGAAGGAAGATAGATGACGATAAAAAAGGGTGGGAGGGGAGCAGAAGTCAAGCTCAGGTCTTAAGATTTGATCCTTTAGGAGATGTGTAACTATTTTAAGAATACAAGTAGAGTCTCAGGCTGCTGGTGATGCTGAGTTCAGCTCTGCCCTTACTGATTTGTCTGGTAGATGTGTCCATTTCTGAGAGAAGTTTTAAAGTCTCCAGCTATGATAGTGGATTAATCTATTTCTTTTTGTTTTTTTAATTTTTAATTTTAAAGATGTGGGGTATAATTCAGGGTTAGGTATATAAATGTTATGCAGGAACCCTTGTTGATGAGGTGTACTCCACCCCTCCCCTGGCAGTTTCCCACTACTGCCAATCCCTTTCTTAGAGTATTATGATAATTGTTCAAAGTCTGCTTATGAGTGAGATCATGTGGTGCTCAGTTCTTTGTTTCTGTGATAGATCACTCAGTGTTATAGACTCTGAGTTCATCCAGGCTGCTGCGAAGTTTATATTGTTTCCTTCTTTGTAGCTGCATAATATTACATCATGTATATGTACCACTACTCTTACGATGAGCAGCACGGTTGGTGCCATGTTTTTGCTATTGTTAATAATGCCACAATTAACATGCATGTGCAGGTATCTTTTTCACAGAATGATTTGGGTTCCTCTAGGTATATTCCCAGTTGGAAGGTGATTTTTAGATCTTTTAGGAGTTGCCAAACTGTTTTCCACAGAGGTTGTACTAGTTTACAATCCTACCAACAGTGTAGAAGTGTTCCCTTTTCCCCACATCCTCTATAGCATCTGTTGTTTTTTAAGTTATTGATGATGACCATCCTGACTGGAGTTAGGTGGTATCTCAGTGTGGTTTTAATTTGCATTTCTTTGATGACTAGTGAGGCTGAACATTTTTTCATGTATCTGTTGGCTGCTTGTATGTCGTTTGGGAAGTGTCTATTAGTATCTTTTTCTCACTTTGTAAAGGAGCTGTTTATTTTTTTCCTTTAGGCACATTTGAGTTCCTTGTAGATCCTAGATGTTAGGCCTTTGTCAGATATACAGTTGGCAAATAATTTTTCCCAGTCTGTGGGCTATCTCTCCACTCTCTTGATAGTTTCTTTGGCTTTGCAGAAGCTTGTAAATTTGATGAGATCCCACTTGTCTACCTCATCTCTTATGACAGTATTCATTTATCTCTTATGGCAGTTCCGTTAGTTTTGTATCAGTTTCATGCTCTGTTGTTAGGAGCATATACATTAAGAACTGAGCCTTTTATCATTAAGTAATGTATTTAATTATCCCCGACAACTTGTTTTTTGCTTAAAGACTATGCTGTTCGAAATTAATATGACTACTCTTAATTTTGATTATTGCTAGCATGGTATATTTTTTCTATTCATTTTTTAAATCTATGTGTCTTTATATAGAAAGTGGTTTTTTTATGGACAGCACACATAGTTGGTTCCTGTTTTTTGATACATAACTATAATCTGTGTCTTTATGTATTTAATTCATAAATGTTCAAAGTGATTGTTGATATTCTTAGGTTAGTGTCTACCAAATTTGTGATTTGTTTTTTACTGTTGACATTGTTCTTTGTTTCTATTTTTTATTTTCTTTCTTTTTTCTGCAGTTTGTGATACTAAGTATTTTATGATTCCATTTTCTCTCCTTCTTATCATATCAGTTATAACTTTTTCTTACTTCTATAGTTGTCTTAGAATTTGGAATATAAATTTTCAACTACTCCAAGTCCACTTTTTAATAACATGATACCACTACAAGGTTAGTGTGAGTATATTATAGTAATAAAATAATCATAATTCCTTCCTCCCATACTTTATATTATTGCTGTTATTCATTCACTTATTATATAAGCATATTCAAGTATGTATCTACAGAGAGAAGAGACGTACACAAGATATATATATACATAAAGATACATAATTGGAGGTATTATTATTATTATTATTATTATTATTATTATTATTTTTGAGTTGGAGTCTCACTCTATCACCCAGGTTGAAGTGCAGTGGCATGCTCACAGCCACCACAGCCTCGACCTGCTGGGCTTAGGTGATCCTTCCACTCAGTCTTCCAAGTAGTTGAACTATAGTCACGCACCACCATGCCCAGCAAATTTTTTGATTTACTGTAGAGATGAGGTCTCACCAAGTTGCCCAGGCTTGTCTCGAATTTGTGAACCCAGGCAATCCTCTCACCTCAACCTCCCAAAGTGCTGGGATCATAGTGGTGAGCCACCACACCAAGTCCTGCTTTTATTATTTTAAAAACACTTATCTTTTAGGTCACTTATGAATAACAAATAAACATTTAATATTATCTTAACCTGTTTGTTCTTTGATATTGTTCCATTCTGTATATACCTCAGAGTTTCTGACCTGTGTTTTCTTCTCTCTGAAGAAATTTTCAGCATTTCTTGCAAGGAGGGTCTGCTGGCAACACATTCCCTCAGTTTTTGTCTGAGAAAGTCTTTATGTTTTCTTCACTTTTGAAGATGATTTTTCAGGGTACAGAATATTAGGTTGTTAAAAGGTTTTTTTTGTAAATAATTTAAATATTTTACTCTACTTTCTTCCTGCTTGCATCATTTCTGAAGAGAAGTCAAATGTAACTCTTATCATTTTCTTCTATAGGTAAAGTGTTTTCCCATCTTTTCCTCTGGCATCTTTCAGAATTTTTTCTTTATCTTTAATTTTCTGAAGTTTGAAAGAGATCTCCTAGATGTAGTTTATTTTTGCTGTTATTTGACATTTACGCTGCTCTGTGTTCTCTGACCTTCCTGAATCTGTGGTTTGATGTCTGACAATTTGGGATAAATACTCAGCTATTATTGTTTTAAAGATTTATTGTATTCCTTTCTCTCTTGATTCTCCTGATATTTCTAATTATGCATATGTTATACATTTTGTGGTTGCTTTCACTTTCCTGGAGCATTCTGCTTTTGTTTTTTTTCAGTCTTCTCATTTCTTTTAAGTTTTCATAGATTCTGTTGGTATATCTGCAAGCTTAGAGAGTCTTTCCCCAACCATGTCCAATCTGCTAATAATTCATCAAATGTATTCTTCATTTCTGTTACAGTATTTTTGATCTTTAGCTCTCTTCTTGTTTGATTGTTTTTTCATAGGATTTTTATCTCTCTGTTTACATTTCCAACCTGTTCCTGCAAGTTATCAACTTTATCCATTAGAGCCCATAGTATATATGTTCTACTTTTAATAGTCTGATAATTTCAACATCCCTGTCATGTTTGTTTCTGATGCTTGCTTTGTCTCTTCAAATTGTGTTTTTTGCCTTTGGTATGCTTTGTCCTTTCTTTGATAGCCGAACATGACATATCAAGTAAAAGTAGAAAAACGGATCTAGTTTTATACATTTGAAACAATGGCATTACTATGCATCACCAACAGCCAGGGAACCAAATAAAAAGCACAATATCATTCACAATAGACACACACACACACACACAAAGAAATATCTTGGCATCCACCTAAACAGAGAAGTGAAAGATCTTTACAATGAGAACTGTAAAACATTGCTTCAAGAAATCAAAGATGACATAAACAAATGGAATGATATTCCATGCCCATGGATCAGAAGAATCAATATTGTCAACATGTCCATCCTACCCAAGGCGATCTACAGATTCAATGCAATACCCATCAAATTACCAACATCATTTTTTCTCAGTCCTGGAAACAACACTATAGAAATTCATATGGAAACAAAAAAGAGCACAAATAGCAAAAACGATTCTCAGCAAAAGGAACAAAGCAGGAAGTAAGACACTTCCAGATTTTAAACTTTACTGCAAGGATACAGTAACCAAATCAGCCTGGTATTGCTATAAAAATAGACACATAGACCAATGGAACAGGACAGAGATTCTGGGAACAAAAACTCAGTCTCTCAGACAATTCATCTTCAACAAAGCCACCAATAACAACCACTGGGGAAATGAGATTCTATTTAGCCAATGATGCTGGGAAAACTGGCTGGCTACATGCAGAAGACTGAAACTGAACTCCTACCTATCACCATATAAAAAGCAACTCTAAATGGATGAAAGACCTAAACATAAAACCTCAAACTATAAGATTCCTAGAAGAAAATGTAGGAAACATTCTTATACACAACGGAGTAGGCAACAACTTCTTGACCAAATCCCCAAAAGTAAGTGCCATAAAATCTAAAATAAGCAAGTGGGACCTCATCAAACTGAAATGCATTTGCACAACAAAAGAAGCCATCAAGAGAGAAGGGGAGACAACCACAGAATGGGAGAAAATATTGCTAATTATGTATCTGACAAAGGTCTAAGATCCAGGATCTACAAGGAACTCAAATGAGCTGAAAGGAAAAAAACAAAACAAAAACCCCATTACAAAGTAGGCAAAGGACATGAATAGATGCTTTTCAAAAGAAGACATACAAGCAGCCAACACACACATAAAAAAAATGCTCAGCCTCACTAATCATCTGAGAAATGAACATCAAAACCACAGTAAAATACTACCTAACTCCATTAACGATAGCCATCATTAATAAATAAAAACAACAACAGATGCTGGCATACATGAGAAGAAAAGGACACAGTTCCACACTTGGTGGGAGTGCAAGTTTGTTCGGCCTCTATGGAAAACAGTGTGTCAATTCCTAAAGAAACTAAACATTGACCTTCCATATGATCCAGCAATCCCTCTCCTGGGAATATACCCAGAGGAACATAAATCATTCTACAAAAAAGACACCTGCACATCATGTTTATAACCACATTATTGACAATAGAAAAAACATGGAACTGACCCTACTGCCCATCTGAAGTGGACTGGGTAAAGAAAATATGGTACCTATATGATGGAGTATTACACAGCCATAAAAAACAAAATCATGGACTTTCACCGCAAACTGCATGGAGTTAGAGACCATCATACTTAGTGATCTATCACATAAACAAAGAACTGAATACCACATGTCCTCACTCAAAAATGGGACCTGAATATTAATCACATTAGCATAAGCGAGGAGTCAGCAATCATTGGGCACTGCCAGAGGAGGGGGCAGGGCGCAGAACCACACAAAGATACTTACTTGGTCCTAAACCAGGGGAAGAGAGGGTCAGTTGGAGGCCCAAACTTCAGCTGCGTACAGCCTACTTGTGTAGTTAATCCTAACTTGTACCCCACATCTCTGTAATAAAATAAAATTTAAAAAAAATTCACAGCACCACATTAAGTTCACAGTCACTAAAATCAAATAAAACCACTACTTCCAATTTTTTTTTTTAAAGAAAATTTTTCGATTAAGTGTGGAACACTGTTGGTAACTAATTTTTGAATGATATTTTAATTTATTGAGCCCTTGCTTTGAAATGTGCATAATCTTGATTGTCATTTATTATGCTGTGAAAAAATAAAATTGATATCAAATAGCTCCATTTCTAAAAAGTGAAGTAAAATGATAGCAGTGCTCAATGAATTTGACAGTTATCAACAAAATAAATTCATTCACACAAGGATGCTCTGCAAATATAATTAGTAAAAGCCATGCAGACTCTGTACTGAAATATCCTGATTTTAATTAATCTCCAGGATGGACTAATTCTCTTTCTGTTACTTGTAAAAGTATAGTCCCTGTATGGAGTCTGCCAACGAGATGGTAATTGGTGCCAAATTTGTGTGTTTTCAGTCTAATTGGATGTCTCAACGTCTTATCATTTTAAATCTTCTGAAGAGTTTTCTCAAATAAACACATTTTTTCATTTATTCATTCATTAGTACTAAATAATCTTTTAAATTGACAGAGATGAAGAGCACAACAATCTAGTAGTAATTTTTTGAGCCCCACACTTTAAGTTTCTAGAAAGTCAGCAAAAAAAGGATGTCTAAATAGTCTGTAGTAATTATGAATAATATAAATAAAGATTAAGCTTTAAAATACTGCATAGAAGTATCTTAGATGGAATGAAATGATGGTTTTTATAGAGCAATGGTTACTTTTTACCCCTGCCAGTAGACATCTGGAAATATCTGATGAGTTTTGTCAACACTGTGGTAAGAAGGTGGGGATGCTATTGGCATCTAGTAAGCAGAGGCCAGGGAGGCTGCTACACATTCAACAAAGCACATCCCAGTCTTGCCACAAAGAACAATCTGGCCCAAAATGTTCATAGTCCCAAGATTGATAAACCCTTCTATACAGCATTGCAATATAAGTTAGTGTTTTTTAAATACTGAATTCTGTAAGCCTCTGTGAGTCATATTTTTATGATGCGGGTATTTCATAGGCCATCCAATTATCTGAAGACATGAGACTTGTTTTTTAATTCATTCACATATATTTATTAAATGGTGTTTCAAAAAATATTCATTTTCTAATTAGACTGTTTTCTGAAATGTCATATATTTTGTCTTTCAAATGCTTTAAGAACTAATTTTCAATAGTATGCAAAATATTTAAAAACCAATAATTTTATTGTTTATATTTGTAATAATATATTTTTATATCTTTATAGTAATACATTCTTGAAATAGTACATTTTCATTTACCAAGATGATACTTGTTAATTACTCCTTAAATTTAAAAACTGTTTTCTGAAATTGGAACACTATTTTTTTAAACTCATTTGCTGCACAATATTTGTGAAAAATAATTATAAAGATCTAAATATGTATAAATTATTAAAATACAAATGTAATTAACCTATATAAATATCCCTAATGAATCATATTTTCTCCTTTACTTTTAATAGAATGCGAAACTAACTAAGGCTTCTGTTTACTCCTTTGAGAATCCTCTTTATAAATATACTAGCAGAGCAGAGGAGAAACAGTTCCTTGGGATATGTATACAAGAATAATTAGCATGGATTCTGTAACCCGTGTATAAATCTGAGACACCTGCCAAAACAATCAAATCAGTTGTTCCAGTCAAACATCACCAGTACTTATTAAGGTATCATCAACGAAAAACACAGAAGCGTTCTTGAAATGTTCCCCACTGGATTTACAGTCGATTTCAAATTGTATGTAAAGTGCTGTAGAAGAAGAACAATGAGATTTGGGGTCATCATTTGTTAATAATCCTAATTAACTCTGCATCTTCATTTCATCATCAACATATAATCTCCATGTAACTGGACCTTCTTGCTCTTGCTCTGATCTACCCAAGAACCCTCCTAGGCTGGGTCTTTAGTTGACAATAATGTGGATTTTATGGAAGCTGTTGTGGGAAAACACAGACACAGCAGCTATTGTGCACATTTTCCAAATAAAAAGTCCCTTCTGTCATCGCCCCCACATTTTCCTCTCTTCCCTTTTCTCTAAAGAATCACACTTCACAGACTTTCCAGAGTAACTCTGGCTCCTCTCCTCACCTCTGCTACTTCTCACCTTCTTCCCTTTCAGTCTCTGCGACATTCTGTCTTTAAGGAGTAATTAATCTCCTCTTCAGTCTCTCCATTTTTTCATTTGCCAGTCTTCCTCTTTAGAAAGAGAAGATAGATTAAATATCACATGGGAAATTGATATCAACCTCAAGGGGCTGTAGTGAAAGTAAAGACCAGAATTAAGAATCTAGCACAGTCCTTGTTGCATATTTAAGCACTAAATCAGTGTAAGCTGTTAGTTCCATACTTCCTTGCATGGATGCAAATTTCAAATTCCTCAGGGATGATAAAGACATAAAACAGTTCAATGAAGATGTTTGGAAAAAACAAACCTCACCATTGTTTGTCTTAGAGGTAAAGCTAGAATATTTTTATTCAAACTGCAAAGACAGTTCTTCTAGATGTTGTAATCTAAACATTGTCAGAATTCTTCATAACTAAATGTTATAAATTCTACCTTGGCATGGGAATCTCTAAAATAGCCAAGCCTACAGAAATGATGAATGGCATCTTGCCAAAGTGAATATAATATTTAAAAAAATCATGTTCCTCATCAAAATGAAGAATGGAAAACTAAAAAAACCTATTGTAGTTTTTTGAAAAATGACATTCAATTGAGAATTTAGCATTGGTTTTTAATTCACATTGGGGTCTACCTTGGAGACTTTGGGGTCCTGTCATGTTTTGACAGGATGAAACACTTAAGGTTTAACTGGGTCTATAATTTATTGTTTATTTTAAAGCTTAAAGATTCTCTTCTTTTTTAACTAACACATTTTACTACAACTTTATAATTACAGATACACTCCTCCCAATAAAAAATATTCCTTCAACTTTTAGGAAAATGTTTAAGCTGCCATATTCCTATATAGTACTATAACTAATACTCACTCTTGAATAAATACATTAATTTATATCAATCACAGGCTTTTTTCTAAAAAAGAAATGTGATCAACCTTAACCCAACAAAAGCTTTTCTGAAAGTTTATTCTCATTGACTTACATAAAAATAGATCATTAATAGGGAAGACTATTTTGTACATGTTTGCTATGCATGGGATTTCTGTGTTTTATATGTAACTTACTAGTATTTTGAAATTAATTTTGCTTTGCATTTACATAAATTTATACATATCTAGTCAGTATGGATGGGTTATGACATTGTAATAAACAAGCGATCACTCACTAATGCTCATGTAATACCAGAAAACGCAGTTCATGATTTGGAAGAAAATATTAAATAATGTGATAATCCAGGATATTTTTTTCTTGTTTCTTTCTCCTGACTCTTCACCCACTTCTCTATTTTTCTTTGAATCATTTTTTAATATAAATTATTTTGTTTATGGGATTTGCCTTCTGTTTTTTGAAACAGGGTCTCACTGTGTAACCCTGCTGGAGTTCAATCAATAGCTCACTAGAGTCTGAAACTCCTGGGATCAAGGGTTCCTCCTGTCTCAATCTCCTAAGTAACTAGGACTACGTTTGTATCACCATTCCTAGCTAACTTTTTATAGAGATGAGGTCTCACTATGTTGCCCAGGCTGGTATCAAATGCCTAGGCTGAAGTAATCCACTTGGGCATCCCAAAGTGCTGCAATTACAGGCATGAGCCACTATGCCTGGCCTCTATTTTTCAATTCTCCTTTATCAAATTTTCTTTCATCCACACATTGAATATGGAGACCCAGTGTTGTAACTTGTGTGTCTTTTGGCTCTATATGCATTTCCCTGAGTCTTAAGGACTCCACTGCAACCTCCCTGAAAAGCCTTCTAAACTTATCTTCAGCCTGTCATTCTCACCTGACATCCAAGCCCAAGTGTTGTATGTTCACTGGAGACCTTCTAGGTATCCACACATACCTCAAATGAAGTGTTCTCTCCACACCTCTGTTTATCCTACCTTGTAGCTTTCTATAATCTGCATTGTATGCACTCAAACAATGAATATTTCATCACCTCTGAAATATATTTTACCATTTTCTCTAATTATGGAAATCCTGACAAAAATTAATTTGTTAGACCTCTTTTTAAAATTTCACTTTTAATTGACAGATAATAATTGTATATGTTTATAGAGGGGACCCCCCCCTGCAAATGAAATTATCTTTTGGAGGGTGAGCCTTTTGTAGTATGGGTTTTCCCCGCTAGATAAGTGTTCTAGGAACCCATCAGCATCAGTGTACCAGCTAGTGTTGTGAGAGGCTGCATTAGGCTTCAGTGAATATTTTTTAGAGATTCTTTCATTGCTTTTGCCCATTTCATGATGAGTGATTTAAGAGCACACCTGCCCGCAAAGCACTGATTGTTCGCAGTTTCCGATCAAAACCAGCATGACACCTGTATCCCACCCTCCCTATTCGTTGAATCTCGCCCCATCAACTTTTTTGGTTGTTGCTGCTGTTTCCCCAGATGAAAAAAGTCTTCAAAGGGAAATGTTTTGCCGACATGAAAAAAGTGAAACAAAAAAACAGCAAAAGTACTAAAATGCATCAAAATTGATGAGTTCAAACCTGTTTTGAGTAGCAGAAAATGTGTCTTGATAGGCGTATTGCATCAAATGGAGAGTACTCTGAAGGTGACTAAAGTTTAAAACTGTAAGAATAAACACAATATTTTATAAATAAATTCTGGGTTGTTTGGGTCCCTTCTCATACACTGTGAAATGATTAAATCAGGCTATTTAGAATATTCATTACCTCACATAGTTATCATTCTTTCTGGTGAGAACATTTAAAATCCATTTTTAAAGCAATTATTATTAACTATATTATTATTAACTATACCATGTTGTGCAATAGATCACCAAAAGTATTCGTTACCAGAGGCTGGCAGGAAGTGAGGACGTGTGGAACTTGGGAAAGGAAGATGCTGGTCAAAGGGTGGAAATTCTGAAGTTCTTGAAAAAAATTGTCTCCAGCTACCATGGTCCACCCTACTCCCAGGGTCAGTTCTATATAGTTTATCACTTATTTGTGAAACTCCTTTTGCTCTCTGGTTTAGGTTGGTAATATGCCTGGATGCTTGTCATGCTAATGTCACCTAGAATTTACTCTGAGAAGGACTAGGCTTCTTGTTTCTTATAAAACATACATAACACAATGCTGAGAAAACATTTTCAGGAGCACACAGATCACTCATCTATCAAATAATTAAAGACTCACTAGTGAGAAGTGCCCAGTACTCTTTAGCATTTATAGAAATATTAGCACATTTACTATACAAATTGCTATGTTTGAGAAGATATGAAGATGATGGCATCATGCAGACATTAGCTGATCATTATCAAAATAAATTTTCACATTTATCCATTTAATTTTGCTACTTTTATCTTAAGTAACCTTTAGAAGTTTGAAACATAACATTCTTGAAGCTTTTTGTGAAAACTTTCATGATTTATATGACACTTTGCCCAAAATAAAGCTATTGTCGAGACAGGACTGAGATTCTCAGGAACATTAACCTTCCTAAGTTCTTTGTAAAGCAAAGGGCAAAACGGTGATTCACTAGATCTAAAAATAAATATGAATTTGTGAAAGATAAAGAATCAAGCATCATAAATCATCTCTGGAGTTTAATATACTGAGAAGCTGTCATATATTAATTGCTCATATTGCTCATTACATAAATATGTAGCATATATGACACCAATTTCTTTAATGAAATGCTATTTCTACATAAGAAAGTGGTAGAACAGGAACAACAAATATATGATATTCCTGCTATCACTAGCCACAGTCATCAAAAATGATCAAAATATTGTTGCTGTTGAGCCCAGAGGTAACCTCAGAATCTCTCTCTACACAGTACTATAGGCAAATTCCACCGGTTGATTGATGTTGGCTTATGTGATGAAATCTATGTGTCAACAATTGTTCTAGAATCACAGAATTTACAGGAAGTGACTTCACAGCAAAATTTTGGTCTTATATTTATACTACGTTCTCAATACCTAGCATAGATCCTGATATAAGGTAAATACTAGAAAAATGTTGGGTAAATAATGTAATACTGTGGGGAATGTGTATCTAGCATATGGTGTCATCATCATCTGTGATCAAAGAACTTAGGTCATTTCAAAAATTCTGAAATGGAACTTTGTTCATTTCACTGACAGTAGATACTTCCAGAATTTTGGCCTCTTGAGGTTCCTTTTCTCTAAGACAATATTCTAGCCTCACTCCTTGATCCCAGGAAAGGAAAGCTGCTTTCTAAAATATTTAAACATCGTATATAATATGTACTTATCTAAGAAGCTTCTTTGACTTAGATATGGGAGCCAATGTGAAAGGAATTAAGAATTCAATATTTTGACAGTCAGCAGAGTAAGAATACAAATATTAGTGATGATTAGAACACAGTAAAATGGGCCAGGTGTGGTGACTTATGCCTGTAATCCCAGCACTTTGGGAGGCTGAGACAGGAGTAGTACTTGAGCCCAGGAGTTCAAGATCAGCCTGGGCAACACAATGAGACTTGGTTTCTACAAAAAAAAAAAAAAAGTAAATATAATTCCTTGCCTCTAATGCCAAAGTGTAAGTTCTAGAAAGTAATTAAAAAGTAGAATCATCTACAAGAATTGACCCAGCTAGTAGAAAATTAAAAGTCTCTTAAAAGACTTATTTTAAAAGACCTTCTAGCTAAGAAATAGGGCTTTCCTAAATATTCATTAAATTTCTTAGGATTTTTTTTTTTTAATCTTCAGGAAGTTCTTATTTGGTAATAACTTTCTAGGACATAAGGTAAATATGGCCAGCACACTTTCTATTACACCCCTGCAGTCTTCTTTCCAAATACTCAATTAGTCTATCTTTTAATGTTTAAGTGTAAAGGACAAATAGGCATTTTTACATTTTGTTTTTAATCATAACAGCCTGCTAAACAGTACTATCATGAACGATTTATTGAAGTATGGAAAGAATTAATTTCCCTATATGCTGAACACAGTGATAAAGTCAACAGGTAAATCAGGAAAATAGTAAGGTTACTATAAATGTAGAAAGTTACTCAAGTATAACAAAAATTAGAAATTCAAGCATGTTAGATTTTTTTAAAATTTTGAACAATATTCCTATGCTTTTGGTGGGAAAAATTCAAATGGAAAGGATAAAGATAAATATCACCAACCTAATATCAATTGTCCTGATTCTTATCAGTGAGGCATGCATATACTCTCTCTATATGTATCAATATAAATGCACATGTCTTTCAATGACATATACATCCACAATTAATAGTTAATTTTGGCCGCCTCGGTGGCTCAGACTGTAATCCCAGCACTTTAGGAGGCCGAGGCGAGTAGATTGCCTGAGCCCAAGGGTTCGAGACCCGCCTGGGCAACTTGGTGAGACCTCGTCTCTACAATAAATCAAAAACTAGCCGGACATGGTTGCGCGTGCCTGTAGTTCCAGCTACCTGGAAGGCTGAGGCAGAAGGATCGCCAGAGCCCAGCAGGTTGAGGCTGTGGTGGCCGGGAGCGTGCCACTGCACTCCAGTCTGGGCGACTGAGTAAAACTCCAACTCAAACAAACAAACAAACAAAAAATAGTTAATTTTGGATTTCACCATTTCTAATCAATGTTACCATTGCAGCCCAAAATTCTAGATTCAAAACTACTGAAGGTCTCTGAATTTGAGTATTTATTTGAAAATATATTCAAGTCATTCAACTTTTTTTAATTTAAAGAATTGTAATTTTTAGAAGTTAGTAATGACTATTTATTACTTTAGTAATATCTCTGTAAAAAATTGCATAGGTAAATACAAAAATATGAAATAATTATTAATAAACCAAAATACTTTAAAAGAATGCTGTGTTACCAAAAATGAAATGAGTAGTAATTTAAAAAACATTCTTAGTTACAGTAATCTTTCTTTAATTAAAATTCTATTAGTACACTCATGTATCAAGCAGAGGTTGAATTTTTTTAGTAGAAGATGAAGATGAGATCCATTCATTTACCCAGCATACCACTTCCACACATACAAACACAAACTTATGCCTGAGAAACCTGTTTTGGAAATGTACAGAAAATCAGAGGCTGGTGTTCTCTGGTGTGTCTCAGACTCTTTGGTTGCCTCCATTTCTCTTTAATCAGGATTTATTAGACCCCCAATTGAACTCATTGGTCATTTACATAGATATACATCTACTTATATACAGTTTTTGCAGTGACAAGTTAGTTGATAGCTTAGCAGTAGAAACAGTATTCATTTTCCACATTTCAAATTAAAACTACTAATATTATCATTTGTTTTCATTCACTGATATTAATATTATCAAATGTACATAATCTATAAGAATTCTAATTTTCATATCTGCAAAATCTCATCATGAGATTATAATGGATTATTATAATATTTTACAGTAAAGCATATAATTATCTTGCTCTACATATATATACACACATACACACACAAATATGTGTGTCTATATAAATGGGGTTGTTTACATGTTTCCTCTGTACAGATAAGCAATGATAAAAGATATGGAGGAATGTTGGTATAAAGGATTGAAATCATCCGAAATATTGCTTTTTATAGTAGCTGAAAAAATAACAACTGCAACAAAATTCACTATATCCTAAGCTTCTAGGAATTATTCAAAATCAATACACCCACAAAATTTATTATTAGATACAATATAAAATTTTAGATCACACAGTCCTTTGCATATACATTTTTTAGTTGTTTTTCCAAAGTAAGTGGTGGAAAAAATAGCTTTGCCATATCTTCCCTTCCCAAACTCTTTTTTCATTTTGCTAGCTTAAGAGAAAAAGAAAAAAAAAATTAAACTAGCAGATATTTTACATAATTCCATAAAAACCTTTATATAGTAAGAGATTTTTCTTCTCTGCTAGAAAAAATACCCATTTTTTAGAGAGAAGTTTGGTGTGTCGTTACACAGACAAGATGAAACTAAAAGCCACAACGACCATGGGGAACATAAAAAATAAAATAATGTAACAATAGTTTGATCAACATATTAGTAAAAGATGTGATTATGAAGAAATAAAGCTGTCTCCATGAGTCACAGACAAAATAAGTTTCATTCCTCTATATTTGTTTGCCATCTAGGAAGCTTTTTTCTAACATCCTCTTTGATTGCCCAATACTACTGCCCTCATTTCAAAAGTCTGGCTGGGTGTGGTGGCCCATAACTATAATCCCAGCATTTTAGAAGGCCAAGATGGGAGAATGGGTTGAACCAAGAGTTCAAGACCAGGCTAGGCAACTTAGTGAGACTTTTTTTTTTTTAAAGAGAGAAATTCTACTTGTTATATCTGCTCCTTACTTAAAATCTAGTACTACTTTAATTATTCACTTTTTAAACAGTCCTTATGCTTCTTTTAAATTATGCCATTTAGATAACTGAACAGTATAGTCTGCAATATACCATTTTGCAACACTCTGTGAAATAAAAAAATACTTGTGTCAACTATAATTTAATGTCTTGTGTTTTCACCTTTATTTATTTACCTATTGGAAAAAGTAAATAATGCAAAACTATTAAGGCCATGTTACTCTTAGTGCTCAATAATTGTCAATGAAAATCATTATGAAATTTATACAACGTGAATATATACTGAATACGTTGAATATCTGTCTCTGTGTATGTGTGTGTGTGTGTGTGTGTGTTTGACCAGATAAAGGTAGAAAGATAAAGGTATGAAGAATTATCTCCTACTATACTGTTAAGCATCATTCAAGTAAATAATAAGATCTTTATAACTATCATGTCTACATTTTTGTCTTGATTACTAAGAAAATTCAAGCTAGAATTCATCCAGCTTTCCTAATTTGTTGTCCTTCTTATACTTTTTAAATTTTGGTGCTTTCAGTTAGTGTCAGTGCCTTTGTATCAATTTTGTATTGTTTTTATAAGTTGCATCAAATTAAGCTCAATACAACTTGGTTGCTTTTCTGGACTTGTTATCTGTTAAACTGCAATTGGAACTGAATCATATGATGCTCTCTCTTGTCAATCAATGACATGGTGTATAAGGTCTATATGCTTCCTCAATTAACCAAGCAATATATTTTACACTTTTTAAAAATACACTGTGCCTAGAAAAGTTAGCATTCATTCAGTGTAAATATTTGCATTTATTTCAATCAAATTATAAATAAAAGTTTAACCTATATTTCAATTGTTTTTCTTATATATAGTATGCTATTTAGCAATGATTATTAGTGATATCCACCATATTCTGTTTTCAGAATAGAAAAATTAGGCAATGTTTGTGATATCAGTATCTTGCAGATTTTATGCGATAAGAACTGTGTTTAGTGCTGGGAAGACAGTGATGAAGACATTGGTGTTTTTAGACTTATATGATCATAGTTAAGAGCTTTTTTTCTCACATAACAGTGCTGAGATGCTAGGGAGTTTTCATAACAGCATTCCACATGTAGTCGTTCTTTCCAACCTCTGAGAGTACAGAATTCATATGTGGTTTACCCCCATATTATTGCTGAAATTTAGTCAAGATTTTAACCTCGTTTCTCCTTACATATCACTTCAAAAAAATTCTATTTTGGGTGATCACTCTGGCATTGAATTTTCATCACCCCTTTGAGGTCTGCATGCGTCAGTGGTTTATAACTTATTGGAACTTCTTTTGTTTTGCAATGTTCTCCAGAAAATCAGGCTTGTGATAGATTCTTAACAAAGGATTTACCAAGTTAACTTCAAATTTTGACTTTTACCAGGAGATGAATAATTCTCTACAGTGAAGCTTTTGAAAGTCTGCTGATTTATTATGGTAGAAAATCATATATAAAAAAATGAAATCAAATCTCTAGCTTTGAGTGGCTAATTATCATTTAAAAACTGTTTATATCTCTACTACCTATTTTTATTTGGATACTTGTTAGAAAAAGAATTCATGTTTGTGGCAGCAATTCCTACAGCAGGAAAAAAAATATTATTTTTCCATCTAACTTATGGTGACCTTTAGATTGCCCAAAACAGAAAAAAAAAGTCGATAATATTTTAGCAGTGAAATATATACATATGCAAATAGAGTCTGTCTACCAAAATTTTTTATGTGCTACACTTGCACATATAAATCTATAAACCAGGTTGACAAAAAAATTGACAATAATAATTCACAAGTTAACAATAGTTTTCACATCCATGTTTTTCTTTATTTTATCTGAATTCATTAATGGTAATATGGTGTAAAACTTTTACTTTTTATCTTTCTTATTTACAATTGCTGTAATGTCTTTGCATTGAACCTTTAAAAGATTGTCAGGAACCAGAGTAGTTACATGATGACACATTTACTGCGTAATTCCTAAATTGGTAAAGAGGGTTTACCAACTAGAATTTTTTTTCTGTATAAAAAAAGTCAAAGAGTTATTATTTATAGTATGTGATTTATTAAAGCACCTTACAAACTCATTTTGTTTTCCTTCTATTTAATTCATTATAAGCCTTGCATACATTTTAGTTTATAGGCTGTAGGTAATAAGCCATTCAACTGTGTGTCAAAAATCCATCAACGTATATTTAAGCACCACTACCAAAATAAATTATGCAGCTCTATATTGTCATATTTTGGTGCTCAATAATCCGTACTTTTGTTTGATAGTAAATTAAATATTTGTGACCTCATATTATCAGACAGAGCAAGAACCTCATACAGATTCTCGATATATTTGTTTTTGTAAAGAAGTAATAAGTATATAGACAAGAGCTCACAGCTCAAGATCATGTAGCCCTTCTCAAATAATGACAAACAAAAATGATCTATATTAATGTATTTCAAAATACTCATGCCGTAAGGCAGGCATCTCCAGTCCCCAGGCCACAGACCACTACTGACTCATGGTTTGTTAGGAACTGAGCTGCACAGCAGGAGGTAAGTGACCAGCAAGCAAGCAAAACTTTCTCTGTATTTACAACTGCTCTTCATTGCTGGCATTACTGCCTGAGTTCTGCCTTCTGTGAGGTCAGAGGTGGCATTAGATTCTCATAGCAATGCAAATCCTATTTTGAACTGCTCATGCGAGGGATCTAGGTTGCATGCTGTTTATGAGAATCCAGTGCCTGGTGATCTGAGGTGGAGTTTAGGTAGTGATGCTAGCAGTGAGGAGCCACTGCAAATACAGATTAACATTAGCAGTGAGGTTTGACTGCATAGAGACCATCATAAGTCAATTGCTTGCAGATTCATATCAAAACCCTATCAGAGACTGGCAAGTGAGTTGATGTACTTCAATTGTAGAGCTGCATCTGGTGGCAGACTTTAAGTCAAAATCTGGCAATTTAGTCCATGCATGCCTGTCCATTATTTTATTTATCACTTCCATTGACACCTCTTTTTTTTTTTTTTTTTGAGTTGGAATCTCACTCTGTCGACAGACAGGAGTGCAGTGGCCGCTCCCAGCCACTGCAGCCTCGACCTGCTGGGCTCCGGCAATCCTTCCATCTCAGCCTTTGAGTCATCCTAAAACCACTCTTCCCGTGGGTCTGTAGAAAAATTGTCTTCCACTAAACTAGACCATGATGCCAAGGTTGGGGACTGCTGGTTGAAGGCATAGAATATTATGTTTAGATTCATGACTTGTCTGTGTAAGGGAGCTCATCTATCTAATGAAACAATTTAATATGGTAAACTTTCATGTTTTGCATTTTGTAAATGAACATGGTCAGTTACATCACTTGAAAGAGAGAGATTGTTTCTACCACTTCAGATACAAGTTTGACCCTAAATATAAAACATGCAGCTCTTCTTACAAATTATTTGGATATTTTATACTTTATCATGTCAGAATCTCTTACAATAAAACTTACTTTCTATGTAAATATTTATGTCTCTAGAAAGTTCTAACTTGAGTAACCAAAAGTTTTGTTTTTTTTTTTTTAAATATCAGAAATGATGGTATAAAGTCCAAAGAATCTTCCTATGCTCCTAAATATTTATGTTTGTATACTAACTTGTAAAACCCCTTTCACTAATCTAACAAAAACGTTCATAGTTTTTATGACTGGGAAGAAAAATCAAGCAAGCCATTCATTCTTCATTATGTGGAAATATTGCCATATAAGAATTTTGTATGACAAGCTGAAATTCTCTTTAAGTGAAATAATCCAGAAGGTGTTCAATGTAACTAATAAATGACAATTTTATGTCTGTCTTGTATTTTTCTCATAATAGGACACTAGTTTTAAGGAATTACATTATGTTTCTAGTCCATCATGCACAGCAAAGTTAAAATCTTCATCTTGCTTAGTAATTCTCAGCTTCAGAAGACGTCAACTTGATTTCTATAAAAAATACTTTCCAGAATTCTTATGAGAATGTATAACTGGGGAAAATCATCTTATTGAAAGATCAAAGTGGTCATTTTAGGGAAGTGATATTTAAATGGGAGTAGCAGAGTAAGATAAGGTAGGAGTGAATAGGGAGTGGGAAGGTAAGAAAGAGTTGTGTTTTTTTCAGAATAAACTAAAAACTGAGTATTGTTTCTACACGATGCTAGGCAGTGCTCGAGTTATTCAAGGTGGATTTGGAGCAGTAAGAATGGTTGACTCACAAGGGATTTAAAGATAAGGGTGAGAGGCTTGGATTGTATCTTCATGGCATAAGACCCCTTAAAAGACTGAGTATGGCTATTCACAATAGTAAGAACATGGGGACAACCATGCTGCCTATTGAAAGTGGTGGATATACACAATGGAATATTTCAGCCATAAAGAAGGACAAAATTATGAACTTCACAGCAACTTGGATGGGTTTAGAGTCTATCGTACTCAGTAATCTATCACAGAAACAAAAGATCTGAGTACCACATGTTTTCACTCATAAGTGGACCCTGAACAACTATCATAATACTATAAGAAAGAAATTGGCAGTAGTGGGAAACTGCCAGGAGATGGGGGTGGAGGGGAACAGACTTCATCAATAAGGGTACCTGACCTCAAACCAAGTGAAGTGTGGGCCAAAGTGAAGCCCAAACTTTACCTGTACAATGACCACTTGTATACCTAACTCTGAATTGTAACCTACATCTTTAAAATTAAAATTAAAAAAAGAAAGACTGAGCATAATGGTAGAGACAGAATATTGTATAATAATTTATAATTATGTGCATCTTCATGAAACTAATATTGTTTTTAACAATACATTTGAATATCTCTAGACACCTCATGGCAAGCTCATAACCTTAATTTAATCATCATTGAAACTTAGTGTATCAATTGATCTTTGCTTATACAGCCACCTCATATGCATGTAATATTGCTTTGCTGTTAGCTCAACCATATCCCTATTGACATTTATTGGCTCTTGTTTCCAGTTTTATGCTATAATAAACAGTGCTGCAGTAAAAATTCCTTGTCACAAGTCTTTCTATTCTAGTATCTTTATTTTATTGAATAAATAAATAGCAATGAGGCTGTTAGGCCAAAAATATGGGAAATATGAATTTCAATAAGTTATGACAAAATACTTTCCAAATATTTCACAGTAAATTGAGAGAATTGCTGGCAACTTATGAGAGCCATTTTTGTATATCCTTGCCAACACTAGATACTATCAAATATTTTTTAAATGTTGCCAGTCTGATGAGAGAATTCTAGCTTTTACTGTTATTGTTGGTATTGTTGTGATCATCATCTCACTTCAATGATTTATTGAGATTGAGCCTCTTTTTACATGGTTGGCCATTATAAACATTTCTACAAATTAATTGTTCTTATCTTGTTGAATTATTTCTGTAGTTTGTCATTCTTTTTGAATTGTATTCTATTTAGTACATCCTGAACACTAGAGACATTAAACTTTTGCGTATTTTAACAAGTATTTTCTCCCAATAAATCACTTGCTTTTGATTTTTATTAAGATGTTTCCAATTTTAAATTTTATATAAGATTGTCAAAAGACTATTCTTGCCACTTTCTAGAGCGTAAGTTGAGAGTTGTGTATAGAGAACAATTAAGTCAGAAACATTTAACAACATTTTGAAATAGGCAAAATGACTACTAAGTACCATTTCAGTATGGCGCTGGGTCTTGTGTAGTAGCCACATTCAGACTGGAGATTTTCTGATTCTAGGGTTGTGTACCTTTGTTAAACTTTATATTTATTATTGATCTTGAAGTACTACAAGTCTCTAATAGTAGCGGTTAACCTGTAGAAAACTGAACAAAATGTCAGTGACTCTTCTCTGAGAAAATTTTAAATGATTTTTGTCCAAAAGAAAAGCAAATTACTTCTATACCATAACCCAAGGGTTAGTATTTATTGCCTTATACAACATTAACCACTCTTGTATCGTTTGGCAAATTCATTTCTGCATTCCTTTAGTTGTTCAACTCTATAAATCTCTTTTTTTAGTTGTTACTGATATTTTGCTAGTTTCTTTATTAGTTAATATATTGAATAAAATATTTAAAATAAGTTTATTTTGTATTTCTATGTGTCATATTTTTAGCTTAAAAAAAATCTACTTTAACAGATGTTTCCTCAGCAAGAGATTTTGGTGGTCTCCAGTAGGAAGATTAATAGAGAGAAGCAGATTTTAGAGGTAAAAAGTGAGAAAGTAAAGAGGAATCAAGGATGAGAAAGAAAGGAAGAAAGAGAGAATGAGAATGAATAGCTGATGGGAGTCCATTAAAGAGTAGTGTTTGACAGCCAGAATGTATGTGGAAGTCTTGGATTTCATACAAGAACCAAATCTTCATCTCTCACAATAACAGAAAGAAGAGGGTGTAATGGGATAGACTTATAGATTAGTTGCCAGTATTGAATTTCCCGTTTTAATGTTTAAATTCCTTTTACATTTCTATATGAAATACGGGCCATGACTGTCCGAGAATTGGGTGAAAGGTAGAGGCCAGAGCTTTAAGAAGAATGGGGAAGTTCTGTTATTTTGAAGAGTATAAGAATATAAAAAACTACAATAAAATTGATAGAATGGAGTACTTAGTTGGCTAAATTCATGTATGTATAAATATACTTTTTTGTGATATATTTTCTCCTTTCTTCTCGTTTCTGCTTAACTTCTCCCTTTTTGCATAGTTACCTTATTAAGAAATTCTTTTGTGACTCCTTTATCCAAATCAGGACATCCTATAATAAACAAACTGATTTTAGTTTCTGTATATGACACATGTTAAATTGATAATTTTTTTTTACCTGGGCTTGCTGGCTCATGCCTCTAATCCCAGCACTTTGGGAAATGGAGGTAAGAGGATTGCCTGAGTCCAGAGATTCGAGACCAGCCTGGGCAACTTGGTGAGACCTTGTCTCTACAATAAATCAAAAAATTAGTCCAGTGTCATGGCTCGCGCCTGTATTTCCAACTACTTGGAAGGTTGAGGCAGAAGGACACCTGAGTCTGGTAGTTTTAGGTTGCAGTGGCCAAGAGCATGCCACTACACTCCAACTTGGGCAATAGAGTGAGACTCCAACTCAAGAAAAAAAAATGTAATTTTTTTATCACAAAAATTATGAATTTTTTAATTACAAATTTTACACACACACACATATATTTGTTTGTAATGTATTTAATGTCTATCTTCTCCAAAGAATGAAGACTTGATGAAGTTTCACACCTTTTTGCTCTCCTTTGGTACCTAGCACAGTACTAATGTTTGATGAAATGAATATTGATGAATGCTAGTTAACAACACACAAATGCATCACATCATAGCCTAAAGCATAAAGACACATAATATATTTCATGATTCAAAATTTCCAGTTTATTCTAGAAACGTTTATAATGGAAGAATACACACAGAGCTAGAGATGAGCAAAACAATGATGAGAGCTCTAGGTGGAGATGATAGAGACAGAAGACCGAGATATCTGCGAAGTTTCTTTCTAGGATTCTCCAAAAAGCCATGTGGGGTGTTGAATTAACCAGTGTGACTGTTTATACTTTAATACAAATTTGAGAGTTTTTTTATGGAAACCTTTTATCAGAAGAGAGGACCTGAATCTAAGGATTCGATTGGCATGTTGCACATATAAGTGGACTCAGTCCACCTATCTCTGTGTCACTCAGTCCACAGCTCAGTTCACACCACCTATCTCTGTGTCCCATCTAATTAAGGACCTAACAAATGCTGTCATTGGAAGAATCAGCTATAAACTTCTTGTCTTTTCACCTTTAGCCCTATTCTAAACCCAATTAGTCTTTAAAAAACAAGTGATCAGTAGAACAAAAGTACCAATTAATAAATAGCTGCTTCCATCACAATTCTGTCATCTATTCCAACAAGAGAAAACTTCTTATTAATGTCTTCTTATTCATAGAAATCAGTGTGGACCAAGCAGAATAAACTTCTTTTAATTTTCAAGTTTCCTTGTAGGCCAGGGGTTAATTAAGTTTTTCTTAGAAGACCAGATAAAAAATGTGTTAGGCTTTGTGAGCCCACGGGTTTCTGTTATAACTGCTCAATTCTGTTGCTGTAGTGCAAAAGCAGCCACGAGGAATATGTAAAATGAATCCAGTCACAGTCCAATAAAACTTTATTTCCACATACAGCAGACCCTTGCTCTAGGCAACTGGCAGAATTATTTTAATACTATTATTTCTCTTATATACTTTGATATCTATTATTGACACAGAGAAATTCAACTTGCCCATTTTTCCTCAGTACTATATTATTACAGGAAAAAAATTCATCATTGAATAATTGTGAATTTCAGCTTATACTCTATGCCTAGGAAGCCCATAGTTCTAAACAAAATGGATAGAAAGCCATATCAGATTGATCTCCTCCCTTACCTTAGAAAGTTTTCACACAGCTTTTTAAAAGATCTGTACTTCTCCTGCTCTACTTCCCAAATGTGGAGATAAATACGTTCCCTGACAGCCTGACTTTTTCTGAGGCAGCACTCAATTTGTCACTCTGCTCCTTGAGCACTTTCTCCAAATCCTGACAAAAACATCTCTGAAACCTTCAGAGGGGAAAAATAAAACCTCATCTCGGGCTCTGTAAATTACCACCAGGTATAGCCATGAATAAAATAAGAATCAATCCTGATTCACACCTTGGAATATCCTAAAAAAAAAAAAAAAAAAGGCAGCCTATGCTCCAAAGACCATTGTTCAGCAGAACTTAGACCAGAGGAAATTAGGCAGGAAGCAGAAAAGATACTAAATATTCTCTTTTATGCCAATTTTTGTTAACAAGTCACTTATTGGAGAGCTCTGAGTGGAACTGTATTAAGCTGGTTCTCCACCACCCCTCCTAAAATGGCTTTCTTTAATTTATGTAAAACTGGCAGGGGGGATTAAAAATAACAAAAAACGAAGGACTTGGAACACAAAAGCAGGGCCATTTTTGCCAGGAGTGCTGAGTTAAAAGACACTTATGATTGGGTTAGAGGACTGCTGACTTGAAAGATTCTGTCCCTAAGAAAGATCTGAGCCAGGTAACTTGATGTTTCTTGATGGGGTGCAGAGCCAAAACCAGTCTGTGCAGGAAGGAAAAGAAAGAATATCTATAGGCAACTGAAGGAATTACTCATTTACAATGCAATCCTTTGGGTATAGTTTGGATGTTGTCCCCTACAAATCCCACGTCGAAACTTGAAAGTTGATTTCCAATGTTGGAGGTAAGACCTAAGGGGAGGGGTTTGGGCCATGAAGGCAGATCTTTCATGAATGGCTTGGTGCCTCCCAGTGGTAATGAGTTCGTGCCCGATCTGGTTGTTAAATAGAGTCTGGGAACTACCTCTCCCTAATCCTTTCCTGCGTCTTTCTCTCACCATGTGACACGCTGGCTCTTCTTTTCCTTCTGCCATGAGTGAAAGCTTTCTGAGGCCTCACCAGATCAGATACCGGCACTATGCTGCTTGTACAACCTGCACAACTGTGCACCAAAATGAGCCTCTTTTCTTTATAAATTACTCATTCTTAGGTACTCCTTTATAGCAACACAAAATGGACTAATACCGTTGATTCACAAATATTGGAATAACTTTGGATACTACACAAATACATTTTCTATACTCAAGGACCACTGTGTAGTAAAAACATATAAGAAAGCTATAGACACCCTTGGGGCAAATAAGGTAAGTGTCAAAATACATAAAAATGTAGAATAACAGAACCCAGGGATGGGGATGGAAAAGTTGGAAGAGAAAGGACTGTTTCCTGGCAAGAGTGAGAGTGGAGCTGTTCCTGGAAAGAATTTAGATGTGAAGAAACAGTCTCATAAAGAGGATCTACCAAGAGAGGAAGGAAAAAAATATTCTAGGCAGAATGTAAGTAGTATAAAATGGCTCACAGAAAGAAAATAAAAGATGTGCTGACTGAGTGGTTAAATGTTCCTGCCTACAGGAACAGGACACCATGGGAGGATAACAGAATAATAACAGAAGCTGTAACTTCTATTATGTATGTTAACTTTGTGCCATGGGCTGTGTTAAGAGAATCCCATGGATTTAGACCTTAAAACAATAATTCAGATGAGTTGCTATTATTAATCTCATTTGAATAATAGAACATTGTGATTAAATAACTCAACCCAAATCCAACTAACGAGTGTTAAAGTCAGGATTTAAATCAAATAGTTCTTAATCACTATGCTAACAATTGTGGCAAACCAAGAGAGATCTACAGATTTTATTTTGCCTGAATACCAGGTCAAGGTGATTTAGAAGGAAATGAAGAACTTCTCGATCATTTAGAGCAAAAACATGGGAGAATCAGAATCCTACGTAGGCAAATTGATAGTGAAGGCAGAAAAAAATAACAAGCAAGGAATGGATTAAAAATGAAGAGACCATGTAGCAGGTTAGGAATGCAGCCAAGTGAAATTTAAGAGTTTGAAATTGCCTAGTAGGGATGGAAGTAGAAAGGAAGGGAAAATGTGAGAGGGAAGAGAGACAGAAAAGACCAAGAGATGGAATTTGAATCAGCTGACAAGGAAGGGAACATTTCCAGCTGACTGAAATCTGAACATGGGAAAAAGAGTTTGGAGGGATATAGAGAAACTCAGTTTTGATGCTCTTCTTGGGGTGTCAGGAGAATATAGACAGAAAATTTAGTAGGCAGATGAGGATGGCTCAAAAATCCCTCCAATTCAACATATTTAAACTGAATTCATTAGGCTCACAAAAGTGACAGCACACCAAAGCACCAAAGAATTCAGCTCTAATTCTCTCTCAACTGGTGTAAGGCAACTGGCTCCCCTGCAGCTAACGCCAGAAGCCTAAAGGTCATTCTTGGTGTCTCTACCTCATTTCCTCATGTATCCATGTTCAGCCTGTCACAAGCCCTGCCAATTTCATTTCATAAATATCAGTACAATTTACCTTTCTCACCATGTATACCATTATTGCTGTCATCCAGGCTAAGATGATCACTGGTCTTTATTACTACAATGGCTTGCTGACTAGCCACCAGTTTCCATCTGGTTGACTCGTACTCATCCAGCACATGGCAGTTAGAGTGATCTTATCAAAACATAGCTTATGCTGTCCGCATATCCCTATCTCCTTAAAACCTCAATTATTTCCAATGCTCTAAGCTTAAAGATAAAATAGCCTTGTGCCATCTAACTACCGTTTAATCTCATATCATAGCCACTTCAGCCAAAATGCACTTCTTCTAACCCTTAAGCTTGCCTTGCAATAAAGTCTTTTTAAATGTTTTTCTGCCTTCTCTGTATTACCTAGTTAATACGGACTCATCCTTCAGATCTCAGTTTATAATCACTTCTTCAAAAAGCCTGTCACACCCCCTTGACTAAGTCAAATACTACTGTTATATTTAGAACATTTCTGGTGAGATTTCCAATTTATTTATATGGTTATTGGATTTGTTTTCTCTTCACTTCAACACCAACAATTCACACTTGAATCTTCTTCCCTCAGGCTTTTGCTCCACTACTCTACTGAAATTGCCCTTTTCAAGGTCAGCAAAGAGTTATCTATGCCATCCTGTGACCATTCCATAGTCATCTTGCTGGTTTTCTTAGCAGAAATTGGCACAGTTCTTTCCTCTTGAAACACTTTCATAATTGGAATCCAGGGCGTTGCATTTTCCTCGCATTCTCCTGCTGCACTTTCTCAGTTACCTTTGCAGATTTCTCTACCACTTCTCTACTAAAAAAGCCGGTTTGCCCCAAGGCTTAGCTAGGGATCATCTTTTCTAAAGCCCTAGGTGATCTCTCCTGGTGCCAGATCTACACACAACTACATTGCCTCCAACAGCTCCCCTTAATTTCTGCCTCATATATCCAACTGTCTACTCAATATCACCACCTGGATATCTTAGAAGCAATTCAAATATGCTATGTTCATAGAAAAATGAAACATTTTTTAAAAATGAATCTAAAATAGCACATTATTTAAAATAACACCCACTCTTCATCTCTCTCTTTCCTCTTGCCCTGACTTATTTTCT
This sequence comes from Carlito syrichta, assembly GCF_000164805.1. Classification (NCBI taxonomy): domain Eukaryota; kingdom Metazoa; phylum Chordata; class Mammalia; order Primates; family Tarsiidae; genus Carlito; species Carlito syrichta. The sequence goes on from NW_007248295.1 coordinate 606,691, forward strand.
TCAAACCTCACAATGTTATAGTACATATTTAATATTTACTTTCTATCTCCTTGAAGAAAATGTAAGTTCTTGAATGTACTTTCAACAGCACTTCCAACATCTAGGATAGAACCTAGCATCAAGTAGGGTGTTCAAAATATATTTGTTAAATAAGATAATATAAAACTATAAAACGGGGTGTGGTGGCTCATGCCTGTAATCCCAGCACTTTGAGAGGCAGAGGCAAAAGGCTTACCTGAGCCCAGGGGTTCAAGACCAACCTAGGCAACTTGGAAAGACCTTGTCTCTACAATAAATCAAAAAAATTAGCTAAGCATGGTGGCATGTGCCTGTAGTTCCAGATTCTTGATAGGCTGAGGCGTCAGAATTACTTGAGCAGAGCAAGTCAAAGCGAATGCCACTGCACTCCAGCCTAGGTGACAGGGTAAGACTCTTACTCACACACACAAAAATTAATAATAATAATAAGAAGAAGAAGATATAAATCACTGTTATTACACTAAAAATTCACTCAGGACAGAAGCTGTTTATGTGTTTGATTATCATTGTTTTACCACTGCTTGAATAAGTAGAAATGATATTAAGGTAGTGCAGTCTTACTAATGACAAAGGAAAGATAGAGTTTCAACAATATTAAATCTATTAAAAAATGGCAAATGTGAGAACAACAAGAATAATAAAAGGCAAATCTATTTGATAATTAGGAAATCATTAATACATGTTAAGGCTAATTTAAGTATGGTGCATACTGACAGAAGATTAAAACTGGCTAAGGAATTAGAGACTGCAAAGGTAGGTATGATATAGTAGATATGACTATTACAAACATAGTCGTTCTTTTCATTCCATATACCAGTGATGAAGTTTCCTACACTAATATAGCAATAACCCCATCCTTCACTTAAAGATTCCACTTCCCTGTTAAGTATCTTAAATCTGAAAGGAATGGCTCTCAATATTTTCATCTTTGTGTGAATAAGAAACCATATACCTGAAAGGTGTGAGAATACATCATTGCTTAGAATACATTACATTACATTAGCCGGATGTGGTGACTCATGCCTGTAATCCCAGTATTTTGGGAGGCTGAGGTGAGAGAATTGCCTGAGTACAGGAGTTGCAGTCCACCCTAGCCAATATGGCAAGACCTTGTCTCTACAATAAATAAGAAAATGAGCCAGGTGTGGTGGCATGGGCCTGTAGTTCCAGCTACTTGGAAGGCTGAGAAGGAAGGATCGCCTGAGTCCAGCAGGTCGAGGGCACAGTACCCATGAGCATGTCTGGGCAACAGAGTGAGACTCTGACTCAGAAAAAAAACAACAAACATTGCATTCCATTTTGTTTTTCAAGAATTACAATGAAAACATAAATGACGGTACCTATATCTGTTAATAAAAGAAAAAAAATTAAAAGTCATTGGTAGATCTAACTATGAGGTAAGACTGGAATACAAGTAAAAGACTAAGTAATCTAAAAAAGAATGTTTGTTAATTGTTTCAAATTTGCATTAGTTGTTGTCCTTCATTTTCATCTTTGTGTAAGAAGAATTCGTATTTCTAAAAATTGTGAGGGCAGAAAAATTCTGTGAAGGGAAGTTTCAAAGTTGGTTACATACAGGTTGTGTTTGAGGCCTCTTATTTTAATATTGAAATTGGAAAGTATAAGTAAATAAAGGCTGGGTAAGGATGATGTGCCCTGGCCTGTCAGAATTTTCTAAGAGTAATGATTTTGAAAACATTTAATTTGATGATATGGCTTGTATCTTGCTGGCTATGACAGGGATAAGGGGAACACCATGGAATTACAGTGGTCAGGAAGTGTTCATTATATTATGCAAAAAGCAGCAATAAATGTATGATCCAGTCCAGTACAGACTAAGCTGGTTGGAACAAAAAAGCTGGTTCAGGTTCTAGCATTGGCAAGAATTGAGGACCGTGACTCAGCTGTGTTTGGCATTCACTTTGCTTTACCATTATACCAGCAAATCATCTTTTCAAAGAATAGAAAAAGATTAAGAATGCAAATGAATAGAGGCTCCCTGAGGCTTTGTTTTATTCCACACAAGGGCACAGTCAAAGTTCAGTATTATCAGAATCCATACAGAGGGAGGAATCCTCTTAGTCAGCAAAGTTCAGAACATGGGAATTTGCTCTCTTCTAAGCATGTGAATCTGAGGTCCCTAAAGAGCTAGTTCCTTTCATATTAGGGAGCTTTTTGCTGCATTACAGATGAACACTTCTGTGTCTTATTTCTTAATGCTTTACCAGACCATACAAGCTACTAGTGCAGTAGACCTGGCTATGACCTACCACAAAATGCACTTGGAAAGGAGCTGGGAGATGGGAAAGAAAGATCATCACACAAACCAGGGCTGAGAATAAGAAACTGGAGTTGCATACCCAGCTAGCAAAGAATAAACAATCCTTGGGTAATAGACCCCCAATGTCTTGCTCACCATTTAAGGAAAAAAAAAACACAACAACAACCACCATAGGAGTTATATTCAATCTCTTGGCAATCTAAAGTAGAAACCGAAAGGAAAGAGTCCTAAAATAAAGACAAAATCCCACTCCAAGCTGACAAAAACAAAAACTGTAAAATTGGTGGAATCTGGACAATATAAGACAGAAGGAACTTGGATTTGATAGAAGTAGACATAATTTTTGACTCAGACCTATCAAGTTTTTAGTTTTTCCAAACTGAAATTAGTTTTTCTATTTTTTTCTCCTGTTTGGCTTGGGATAAATATCATACAGAAATATAGTAACCTCTTCTGGTAATGTTTAAAACCAATTTCAAAAGAGGAAAAATTATACCTATATGCATTAAAAATACATCAGCTTATTAACATTTACCTAATCATAAAATCTAATAAAATTTTCCTGTCTGAATGTCTTCTCATTCCACAGTTTTCATTTTCTTGTGAAATTATACTTTCAGAAATCCCACAGATAATATTAATGAGGGCACATAACTATATTATGTTCCAGACAAAATGACTGAGTATACCTTTTTTTTAGGTCACAGCTAACCTTATTTATATTGCTTACGTAAAATCACATAGAAAAAAGTATATTAGAAATTTAAGGGCTACTCCAGGGACAACCTCATGCTATGATTTTCTGAAGTTACAGATAAAAATGCACTCTTGAAAAATAGATTAGTGTACTGCTATAGATAAATTCACATGAATTTAAGATTATATAAAAATTGTGATTTTCCCTTTAGAATTTCTTCATTTATTTCATTGGATAATATTTGCTTCTGTGAAAAAAAATGGAGGAGACAGGGTTAGAAGAAACCAAGAACCTGAACAAGTAACCACAACTACCCACTCCTGAATTAAACTTGGAAATTATGACAGGTAATTATTATTATAAGTACTTTTTCACACTTCTTTTGGAAGTATTTGATATGACTGAGAAAATATTTTCTTCCTGTTACTATTGTCACATCATCATGCAAATGAGACTCTGAGAAAGTGACATAGCACTAGGGAAAGTAGACTAGGTTATCTTCTATTCTCTCCATGTGTGACCTCTTATCTTTCTGTTTACTTCCTACGAGCCCTCAACATCTCTATGCTTGTTTTTGTCAAATACTGAAAATAAACTTCATCTCTCGTCTTCTTTATAGGTAGGTTCACAATCTGAATGTCAATAATCAATTCACAGAATGCCACAAATAAAACAAATGTCTAAATCTAACTTAAGCTGCTGAAATTGGAGAAAGTTTTGATTACTAGACTTGGTCCAATTAAAAGGAATCTCATTCTCTAAAAACAGAATAACACAATTGAATATTATCTCCAGAATAAGCAAATATATTTACTACTGTTAAGTACAAAAGGGGAGGGATATGCTAAGCAACAGATACTTGTTCAGAATCAGTATACATCATATTGATATGCATGATATTCACAAGGAATACATTCCAAGGACCCAGTGGATTTCTGAAATCACTGATAATATCAATCCTTATAAGTACTCAAATATAGTGTATTTATGAGATGATCACTTACCTCTTTAACAGAGTAGACTAATTAATAGACAAAAACATTGTTGACTCAGAGATAGTCTATGAGATAACTCATCACCACCCACCAAGAAAAGGGTGTTACCACAGTTCACCTAGCTATCCAGGTAAATGTTTTATGACAAGTACTGTCCTAAATACTGAAAAAAATAAAGAACCAGAGACAAAATGAGAAGGCAAGCGAAAAAGCAGCAATAACAGAATGAATACAATAAGAAGTTACTTAATGTCAAAGGAACGTTAGATTGAAATAGAGTAGTGATAGATATTTTTGAAGAGATCAAGAAGAAACATGTTATGAATTTTATCTAAAAGCAAGGAATCAGAGAAGGTAGGGGTGGTGGGAAGTAGGCTTGAAGTTAAGGAGATTAATAATTTTAAAATTAAAATCCAAATTTAATCCAAATGACTAAATGTCAATACCACAAATGAAAATAAATTACATGAAGAATAAAAGATTAAAATACACGTCTCTCTTCTCTTAAGAAAGCATAAAGTACAAGTGTGGCAGGGCTTTATAAGAAGGATGCTGTGAAGAAGAAGGAAACAAAACACAGGCACTTAGAAGAATTACCAAAGTCAGACTGCAATGGGAGAACACAAATTTAATATGTCCCAAGTTTTCATAGTTTTATGAGTTTTCAATAGCATTCAATACCCAAGTGAACAAGAAAGCTCAATTGAGAAAGGGTAAGAATTTTGCCAATGGGAAAATGGAAAGGAAAGAGTACTGCAAGGAAATGAAGATTTGTGCAAGAGAATTGTTTACATTGTGTACTAAGTCTTGTAGGACAGTCAAGAGAGGAAGCGAGGGAGGATGAGGAAAGAGTCATTGAAAGGACCTAGGTAGGTCAAGATACTGAAGGTGGATGGGAGATAGAAAGAGCAATGTGCTTATTATATCGTATTTCATGCTTTCAAAGGTGAACAGTCACAGGCAACACCACGATCCAGAATGGAGGTATTGCCCAGAAGTTCACATGGCATTGAGTGCAATGTCAATGAAGATAAGGTCATTAAGGAATTTCTGCCAAGAGTAATAGACTTATCAGCCTACACACTCTAACCAACCCTAATGATAACAGGAGATATAGATTTAAAAAAAAAACTACATCCAGATTTCTAAATCTGAAGGAATAGTGAGACAGATGAGATGACACTGAGGCATAGACAGTGGTATTATAAAAGTCAAGGCAAATTAAAACAATACATCTTAGATAAACTCTATTTGTATTTTCTATGCCACACCCTGCACAACTGAATGAAGTTACACATTGGGGTAGATCGTTGTCATTGTAAATTCATGACCGTATGTTCAGAAATCTGCCCTCTCCATGTAATCCAGATCATATTATATGAGTCTAGTTAATAGCCTCTCTAACTCTGTCCAAAGACCTCAAACATTCTCCATGTTGTTCAAATTCTAGAAAGAAAATTTAAATTCCAGAATTATTGTCAACTTAAGACCACAAAACCTACACTTATTTTGTTCTTTTATCTCCTTCCTCCTCTCTTTCTTTATAGGGAGTGTTTCTTCTAGCGTAAATCAACCCATGTCCCATATTTCTTAGACCTTATTCAATCCTACATTCTTAGATATCCATTAAATATTTTTTTCTCTCATTATTTTCAATTACACTCTACCCCTCATAGATGTTTAAACATGTTCAAAAACTCCCATCTCAGGCTGGGTGCAATGGCTCACACCTGTAATTCCTGCATTTTGGGAGACCAAGACGTGAGGATCTCTTGAGGTTAGGCATTTGACACTAGCTAGGGAAACATAGTGAGACCCCATCCTCACTAAAAAATTAATAAATAACCAGATGTGGTGGTACACACTTGAAGCCTCAGTCAGTTCCTCGAGAGGCTAAGACAGGAGGATCACTTGAACCTAGGAGTTTGGGACTGCAGTAAGCTATGATCATGCCACTGAACTCCAAGCTGAATGACAGAGGGAGATTCTGTCTCAAACACACACACATACACACATACACACACAAACTCCCACCCAGAAAAGTAAAAGCACTGTAAAACTTCTATTATGCTCCAGAAACAGCTCTTTCTTGAAACTTTCATAGACGAATTATTTGAAAGCATCACTCTGTCTACTTCCTGAACTCCTACCCACTCAACACATTTTCTTCTGGGCTTCACCCCTCATCCCTCCAGCAATAAACTAAAATCACCAATGACTGCCCTGTGTTCAAATTCAGTGGACAACTTTCAGTTTGCTTCTCAATTAACCTCTCAGCAACATCCAACAGTGATGATCACATTACCATTCTTACAGGTTGTTTTTTCTTGGTCTTTAGAATGTGACAGATTTATGTTGTTGTTTTTCTCCTTTATCACAATTCACTTTTTTCTTTGCCAACTCGTCTACTCTAATATACTCTAAAAGAATTAGAATATGTCAAGATTTATTCTTTAAAATTATCTTGTTTTTCACTCTACATTCTTTCCCCAGGGATTCTTTTGACAAAGGCTTCAGTTACATCTATGTCACCAAATTATATATCTCTTTCCCAGTTGCTCTCATCTCTTTATTTATATAGCCAACTGTTCACTCAAGAGTCATGGTTGGATAAATGAAAGGAATAATAGTTTTCATGTGAGGGTGAAAGAATAATGATTTCTAGATATATCTTGGTAAATGTTTTTATTGTCCTTTCTTCGGTAAATTTCTATTCTTCCCTCAAGACCCAACACAAATCCTAAACTATCTGTGATTAATTCCTGAGTCTCTTGCTCTCTTGATCTCCTACTTCTATCATGCACATAGCCATAATCTTGTCATTCCTGCATCCATGTGTCTTCCTCCAGCCCTCAATTCAGGATCTCCTTCATGTCAAGGTCAGTGTCTATACATAATATTCTCTCCAGAACCTATATTCTGGTGTATTGTAGGGGCTCAAAATTTTTAAGTGAATAATTAAATACCAATAGAGCAGGACTTCCTAAACTGTGATTTAAGGTTTTCAAAGATATATTAATAGATGCTACTAGAAGGAGGGATTCTGTGAATGCATAAAGTCAGGGAAGTTTGTACTAAATTTTACTTTTAAAGATTAGGACATACACTTGCATCTGAAGGATTCTAAGGCCTTAAAATAATAATTCCAAAAAAAAAAACTGTCCAACTTTATTTAATGTTTAAATAAGAAAGAGGTCTTTCTATTTTATACTTTTAACATACCTATTTGCATTCCTTAAGCAGTTTTTCCTTATCTCAACATAGTTTGACTTTTACCTCATGAAGATCAGCAAAACAGATGTTTAAGAACCAAAGGTTTTGGCACATTTCTCTTCAACCAGGCTGCTCCCTGATGTCAAGACACAGGTGCTAATTCCTTTAATGTAGCTTTGACACTCTTAGTGGAAATGAAATTTCGATCAATGTAGCACTGCACTGCTATACTATTGATAAATACATCAAATCTAACACATTCTTTTTGTTTTCTTTTCTACAAAGTCACTCATTTTAAGGATTAAAAGACATTGCCTAACCATAAAGCAGAGCAATATAATTACAGCCACATTCAAGTCACTGCTTTGTTTTCCTAGTGCTCTTATAAAATTAATATAGTTACCTAAGTACCAACTGGACACCCCCCCCCCTCGTGTGATCATTCAGGTAGCCTGGATGATAGAAACATGAATAGCTCTAAAACAAAACTTCAGGTTGAAGGTCAAAAGCCTTATCACTTCACTTTTAGAATATGTCATCCAGTAGAGTTTGAGTAGAGTATATTCAAAATCAGACACTCAAAACAAAACATCAGTCCCCCTCAGAATGACTTTTATGCTATGCTTTCCTTAAAGTGTGACAGGAAGAAACCTCTATTTGCCAAATATAAAGTTCTAACATATGCCATGTTACATATTATGTAACAATAGAGCACCCATCTTGCTAATCAAAACTCTTATTAAGAACAACACGATAGCAAAGTGACTCATCAGCCTGCCTGCTCTTTCTCGATTCTAGTAATTTAGGACAAGTGTGGGGAAGTTACAAGTTGTTTATGTGGAGCCCAAGATGACAGGCAAGAGAAGTTACTAAGCAACATTAAGTACTTGCATTTTTCTAATCTTTAAAAGCTGTCCAAAGCTGAATAATCCTATATTATAAAGGGAAAGGGAAAAGCAATGTGGGAGTTATGTTTTTGACTGAATGAAAATGTTTTGCTCAATAATTCTAAAATTCTGATTCACCATGAGTTCATCTGTCTTGGCCTTAAGAATTACTTCAGGTGCATAATCCTCTTGTACTCATTGTCACTTTTTATACTCACTGTCAACAGACCAGGTCTAAGATGAAAAAAAGCACACTGTGGGCTAGGAGGAGTAGGCGTGGTCCTTATGAGTTTTGAAACCAGCTTGTTCGCCTGTAAATAGGATCTGCTCTTCTAAACATCAGCTCTTTGTTTCTTTCATAGCACAGTTTATTACAACAACAACACATTGTGCGCTGGTTTCCTTGTTTAATGTGTTTGCTTCTGCCTTTCTCTTTCACTGAGGTGTGACCTTTAGTAATGTAGGAATTTGTCTGTCTGTTACTCTTCTTTTCCTGATCCTGGTAGAGCACCTGATACTGAGTAGCCCATCAAAGACTGAAGGATTGAATAGAATACAGTCATGGTGTTAGTAGTTCTGCTCTTATGGTAATAGTGTTAATATCTGTATTTATATGAACCTCAAACTTCCCAGAAACAGTTAAGCATTACTTACAACCTCCAGGATATACTAGGTAAGGCCAGACAAGTGAGAACTTCCCAGCCCTTATTTCTTTTCATTAAGGAATCAGCAAAAAGCCTTCTTGATCAAAAGCCAAGGAAGAAACACTTTCTTATATTTTCTGTCTCAGCAAAACAAGTTACTGAATAAACTACAAACTCATTTTTTCTGCTTTTAGTTTTGTTTTCAGGTCAAGGACCCAATAATGTTTTCCCAAAGCACCTCTATTTCTTCCTTCTTTCCAGTTCATATAATTCAAAGTGAGTCTGATCTAGGTACTAATAGGTTTCTTCACATCAGAGGTCACATTTCCTGAATGCACTTAGGTACAAACAGCAGAGGAGTCAATGCAGAAAAAAACAGAATCTCCTTTTGTATTTTAAATGATAATTTCTATGACTACGTTTTAAGAATGGCAGAGAAAGGTTTTTCATCATGGTTTTAGCAAAGGGGAAGGGAATTCAAATTTTAGAGGGTGAATTGTGTGCCAGCCACTCTCCTGCGTAGTTTACATGTTACCTAATCTATCTATGTTTATAGTTACCTCTTCTTTGCAATGTAATAAAAACTTTTTGGACACAATATTAAGTAATAAAAATGCTATAAAGAGTGTTTTTATAATAATATCTAATAAATTTTATGAATCTTGATACATATTTTTATTAATATAAAGCTAAAATAAAAATCATTTTTAGATGTGGATATTATTTAAAATGTTTTTTTTACTACTGGTATTTCACTCTTTCTCTGAGACAAAATTCCAAGAAAAACGGAAATAACTAGCTATTATTTTGGAGTGTTTATTATGTGCATTCTATTCTAAGCTTCTTATACCCATGATTAAATCATTGAATACTATGAAGTGGTTTCCATGTTTATTATGGTTATCTTAAAAGGAGAAATCTAAAACATAGAATTTAAATTACTTGTTCAAGGTCACCAAGTAGTAAGGATTTAAGCTTGAGTTGTCTGAATGCAGAGACTAAGTTTTAGCCCATATGTCAACTTACATACAAAAGAAATGATGAAACACAAAAAAGCTTTTTGCATATATAAGTTGATTTCTCCACACTCTTATCCACCATTCTTTCTCATTATGAACAATCAAAAACATAATACATAGCCTGGGATTCTTTAAAGGAAAAGAAAGAGTATTATTAGGCAAAGCCCAGCTGCCACACTAGAAGAAACATCCTGAGATTACTCTGTTGATGGGACTTTAAAGACATTTTAAAAAGCCACACACCTTTCATCCCATCTGTCCTTTCCCTGATTATACTTCTTATTTGAAAACTGATTCATGTGGATCAGAAAGAAGACTAAAATAGGATGATTTGACCTAACATGGTATTTTTTTAAAGTTATATTTGAAAAGCCATATGTATTGTCCAGTTCATATAGTTATATTTAAATACTTAATGAAAGAAATTTATAATATATTGCAAAAATATAATTCAAATTATCATAGTAACTGATAAGCTTGGCTAGGCGTTGTGCAGATTGATTTTCCCACCACAAACTTTCTTCTTCTCTCTCTCTTTTCTTCACTCTCTGTCCTTTAGCCTGCTTTATTTTCCTTCAGAGCACCACCACCCATTCTATATTAATTTGTTTTTGTCATCTCTCCCCCAGTTTCCCCAACTAGCATATCAGCTCCATGACAGCAGGGGCTTCGTCTTGGCCATGGAACAGCCTAGCACAGAATAGGCATGAAATAACTAATCTTGCATCTATTTGTCTGTTTGTTGACTAAATCCCCACTGCTACCCCCGACCTGGTCCCATTTTATTCTTCTCTAGTGGATAGTGATGTCTTGAAGGTCAGTTTGCTGATATGATTCACTATATTTGTGAGTTATGACTGAATTAAGATATTCTAAGGTGTTTTTCTCTCAAAGGAAATAAAAGTTTAGGAAACAATTAAAAAGCACTCTTTCACAATTTCACACTATTATCCTACAAAAGTAAAACATCTTTGATGAATCACTTATTCTACTATTTCCTTTTTTTCCTTTAAAGATACATTAATAACCCCAAACCAGAAAATGGATATTAGTAGAAATTTTGGTTTTGTGATCTGGAAATAAATATGTCATCTGACATATTCTAAAATATTATCCCCTATGTTTTAAATATGCAATACCACAGAAGATAACAAATACTAATCATAAGAACTTTTGTACCAGTCATGACTTCTGCTTATCAAAATACACTCTATATCTCAGATATTACATCTTTCATTTGAAAGATACTTTTTAAATCTTTTTGGGGAGAAAGGCTAAATACTGTGGAAGTGAGACTAGCTATCCGCTAAGGGGACAAAATTAGAGTCTTGAATTCAATTTATTAAAAGAAGTGGTTATTGAGCTCCAATTCTGTATTGGACACTATTTTAACACTGATGTTCTAATGATAAATAAGGCTTGGTCCCCTTTCTCAATGTAGAAAAAAAAAAGACTATTTCAATTCTTTGTGGCATATTCAGTAACAAAGACAACCACAAGTTTCAGTGGAACCACAGAAAAGGAGCCTTGGGCCAGTGAGTGGTAGCAACCAAACAGAAACAACCGAGTGTCATGATACAAGAGTAGAAGCTTAAGGAAAAAAGATGAATTAGCAGGAGAAACACATCAGAAGCATAAGGGATATAAATGCATTATCAGGTAAAATGCAAAGGCAGAGGAGTTTGAGTGTTAACAAGTAATTTAAAAACAGAGAGACAAGTGTAAATACAGACAAAAACGTTGCAACCTAGCATGGCCTGTGCAGGCTTATAAGAAGCCAGTGATAGTTAATAGCAGACACGGAGCCTTAAAAGTCTGGTCTCTAGAGCCAGACAGCCTGGGTTCAAGTTCCAGCTCTACTCTTATCAGTTTGTAACCTTGTCGTTCTTCAGTTTACCCTTTTATAAAATGAGAATGAGGATAATATTAACATTATTCCATAAGGGTATTGTCAAGATTAAATGCGCAAGGTGCTTATAAAAGCAACTAGCATGTAATGAAGCACTCAATAAAAGTGACTATCATTATTTTTAAACTACAAGAGGGAAAAGCCAATGGACAAGAGAGTCAACCTAAGCACCACATTCAAAAATCAACCCCCAAAAACTCACTCTATGTCAGCCCCAATCTGAAGCATCACAGGTGACAAGAGCATGAATACAATGTGATTGTGTTTGCAGAGCTTTGTCATCACAAAGCAGCTGACAATAGCTCAGGAGCATCACCTTTGCTCATAGAACTTATTCATTTATTCTCTAATGTTGAAGGTAATAGCCTTTGTGCTCCTTGAATCCATCGTAATTGGCCTATCACCAATCAAAAATAACTGAGTCAAGGACATTGTGTTTCAAATTTACAATGTAATACAAACTCCCTGCTAAAGGCAAAACCTTCATTTCAAATTGTTGACTCAGATAATCCTTAAAAAAGAATTTCAGCTGTTTAAATTTAGCATGCTGAGAAAGACCAATCTTAAAATACTGTTTGGCTCTATGCCTATAACATTTTCATTTTATCCCTTGTTAGTGTTTGTCTTCTGTGATAGGAAGACAAGTGACAGTAATCATGTTAGTCACCGTAACACTTCACATTTTACCTAAATGATCCATTTTGTTTTTATCCTTACCAGTTAAAGATGGCCTTTTGCTTCCTGGCAAATTTTCAGAAAATGATTATGCAAGAACCAGTGATATTTCCAATTATTGTTTTACCTCTTCAGTCATCATCTGGCTTTTCTCCCCAACTTTCTTTGAATCATCATGTTTTTTTCTCTTAAAAAACATATGTAAAGAAGATAATGACGACAAGTCTATTCTAACTTTTATAATCAGACCTTACCACTAGAGAAGTTTTGAGTCTGTGCTATATTTGTGACTAAAGATCTCCACCCCACACACAGCCTACAAAGTTTGTTCTTTAGTGTCCCTCAGGACAAAAAATCTGGACATATTTTTAGACTAGCCTCCCACCATGTGATCCCTTTATTTTCTCTTTATCCCTCCTTTGTTTATGAATCTTCCAACTTTTCTTCTCCCACGTTAACTCCATCATCTTCCTTCCTGGCAACGTCTCCAAGTACATCTCCACAGTTTTTATAGCCAAAGCAAAGTCTGAACTTGGAATGGTGAGTGTGCCAAGTTTGAATTTGGTGTCAATGTAAGTTACAGTTTAGGGAAATCCAATCTTGAATATCATCAGAGTAGGGAGAGCTCTCCTAACTGGTACAATTTCTCAAGCATTCCTGATCTACTGCATCTATAAAATGATACACTTACCCCACCTGATCCACAGTAGAAGACCATTTTAATTTGTAAAAGTAACAAAGTGATCAAGAGTAAGTCACAACTGGGGGCTAGTTTTATTCCACCATTTACTAAATATGTTGCTTTCAGAAATGTATTTATTCCCTCTGGGGCTAAGTTTCTTCTGAAGGGAAAGAATGTTATCTCCCTTCTGTAAGTTATACCATAAATGAGAGGACATAATCAAAGTGCTTGACGCAGTACCTGCAAATACTCCACTCAGAATAACTGCCAACTACTCATTAATTGTGTCGTGAGCAAATCATACATGGAAATAATCTAGGGATCCATCAGGAGTTGAACCTATTTCATAGTTAATATCTAAGGGTAAACAGGTGCATTGGACTCTTACTTGAGGTCAGCTTTTGTGTTGGTGATTACAAGAGAAAGAGAAAATGCTGTAGATGGGAGAGAGGCAATAGGAAGAGGTCTCTTCACCATTCTGCTTAGAGCTTCCTCTAGCCAGGTGCTCCTGGATTAGAGGCACTACTCTTAAGAGAATATTGCAACAGTGCCATGCATATATAAATACAGCTCTGTTCCTGAGGCCAGCCTCTCCAGGAGAAGCATTCAGCAAAGAATAATCTTAAAATATCATTTCTAGCCTATAATTCACATCATAGTCATTATTAGTAGGCAGAATTAGATTTAGGGATCAGTAGTTTTTGTCTGGCCTGTCTGGCTACAACTCTTCCTTCTTTCAATCACGTGCAAGGAAAAGCATGAGTCATAGGACACATGCCTAGTTCAGACACTGTCCCAGCAAAGGTTCCAAATGTTAACACAATTTAAATAATTTTTTTATCTCAAAAACAATTTTGATCATCTTTCCAGACATACCATGAGTTTTGTTTACCAGTAAGATAAGAAAAGTATAAAGCAAAGTCATTGATTGCCACAACTCAACTCTACCTACTTAAGTTCTATATTTAAAGAAATTTTGACAAATTTTGATCATTGCTCCCGGCCTCACTTTCTCTTTAGCTAAATGCCAAGGGTTCAGGTAGTGGTCTTTTCTACAACATCAGGGAACCACTTACAAACTCACTCCAGTTATATTCTTCTGATCTTTACAGACATTTCATTTCCTTTTATATTGCTGTCCAAAATTTTTAATCTCCCTCATGTATGCACTATTATAGCGAATATGTCTCCTAAATTATGTTTTACTCTGTGATTCAGAAAGTCACATGCAGAATTCATATATAGAGAAACTACAAGTATGGAATGGATTTCCTATAACAAATCAGGCACTCCAAAAATGCCAAAAGTAGTAAATAACCCTTTATATCTGGAGATTCCCAAGATGAGTAGAAAATTAGTCCAAATAACTTGAATTACATTCTGGACATGTTTAATCCTTAGTAAAATCATAAGATTAGGTAGATTTGAGAAAAACTAATAAAATTTGAAACTGAAATTAAAGGATAAGAGTGGGCCTCAGCTTCCTAATGACAGAGGATTTCAGAATTACTTTGTATTTCACAATAGTTGTTTTATAAGTTTTAAAGCCTCCTTATCCTATAATTTGTGCCAGCATATGGAAGTGTCTAGTTTAGAATCTTGGATTCTGTTTTAGGTAATTTCCGTTTTCTCAATAATCATTCTTGGAGAAAAATGTGATAATACATTATTTTCTTCAATGATAGTCCAAGTTTAACATTATTTTTACTATATACTTTCTACTTGAGGTATTTTATTTTTCCTTTGTTCCCCCCATTATAGACATCTGGTCAATGTAAGAGGGCCTAGTTAGACACCTCAATATTTTTAGATAAATTATTTCTTGTTTCTCTTCTAGAAAAGACTTTTAGTATTCTGCCTGCATTCATGTTGATTTGGTCATTTGCTTTACAATGGACTGGCCCTTGCTGACCTGTTTTTAAAATAGTTGGTTATCTGCAATTTGGGCAACCAGTTGAAGTTGTTTTTTTAAAAGTTTTTTAAGCCTTCATGTTCTGCCAGTGAACACAATGCTGCTTGGTTTCTAAGTATAGAGCCATCTATGTTAAAATCACCACTTTAAAATCACAGGGAAGAGGCTGTTTAGCAAGCGGAGGAGATGATTGCAGCAGGAAGAAACTGGGGAACCCTCTTCATGCTACCACTAAAGAATATTTGAATGTTTATCATATCATCAGTGTCGCCTGGGCTGTTGCCTAGCAGTTATCTGGAGACCTACTTCACACGCTGTTTTCATTTTACTGGGTAAACCAAAGACTTTTGTTTTGTTTGTTTGCTTGCCTGTTTGTTTCACAGATTAGGAATAAATCTGGACTGGCACTTGCAGCAATTAACTAGGGCATTTGGAAGTCTAAGCCAGCCTCTCTATGGATCGTCTTCTGAAAAAGCAAGCTGCTATCTCCTCAGTAACTTTCTGGAGACGACTCCTGGAATTAAATCAGAGCACATTTCCCAGTGGTGTTGCCTAAAATCACGACGGACTGGGCACCACTCTGCATCCCTCACACACAAGCGGCGTCCGTCTGCACCGAACGGCGAGTGACCCGACGACTGCACAACTGGGACAGGAGTCAGGGCGACGAGCCTGTCGCGGACAATCAAAGCTACGCCTTCCTAACTTTCCTCGCCATTTCTTCTGCGCTTCCCTTCCCCCGCTCCGCACACCCAGAAAGCCGCTCAATGTGCCAGGCATGTCCAGTGTAACTTACTGCAGCGTGATGCAGGCGCAGGCTGGGCGCATCCCCGGAGCCACGGCAACCGCTTCACCCGAGAGGAGCCGGGACCGGCAGCGCTCGGGATCCTTCCCGATCCCCCACGCTCTCGGCTCCGTCGCAAGGCTCCCACACAGCTCGGCCTCCCCAGGAGTGGAGCGCCAGCAACTCCACTCACAGCATCCTCCTCCCTGCTGCCGCCCCCTTCCAGAACACCCGGCCCGTTGGAACTAGTGTCTGGAGATGGAAATCTACAACACAGGCTGCCTTCAGTTCACCAGCCCTGATCATTTGCAACTCAAAAAACAGCGGAGGCTGGAACACGTAGGTTTCCGGAGCCTGAAAGTCATCTCTGGCATCCCCCTTCCCCACCTCTCACTCCTCCCACCTCATCTCCCCCTTCTCCGCCGCGGCCACCTCCAGCCCTCCTGTCTCCCACTCCGGCTAGCCATCGCACAGGGTTATTTTATGACCCGCACCAATAAGCATCGGGAGACTGAATTTGTCAGGGATGAAATACCTGTTGTCCATGACTAACGCTCTTCTCTCCTTTCTCTTAGTCCTTGATGTATATCAAGACGCGTTGTTATTGGAAGTCTGCGGTGTGTGTGTGTGTGTGTGTGTGTGTGTGTGTGTGTGTGTGTGGTGAGGAGGAGGCGATCTGCGCGGCTGCTAGCAACAGCCCTGCCTATCTCTGGCTGCCGCTTCTCCAGCTGCTGTTGCTACTCTTGCAGTTGGAGCTCAGGGAAAAATGAGACAGGGAGACGAGGCTTTACAGCTGTTTAACTGCTGGTCCAGTTAGAAGACAGGGGAGGAGACGGTGTAGGTGAGTGGCTGTTGAGGCGGTAAGCTGGATTCCCTGCAATTACTACCGTGCAGGATACATTTCGCCCTGCCAGGAAATCTGATTCCTGCCTCCCCTCTCCCTTCTCCAACTATAGTCCTTGATGCTTCACAGTCCAGCAACCCCCTGCCTGACTCACACCTCCCGGTTGTAACAGCCCTAGGCTTTCCTGCTGCATTCCAACTTGGTGACCTGGGAGCAGGTGACTGGAGGATGGATGAAAGTAAAGTAGAAAGGCAGTTTCATGTTAAGATGGACCACCGTATGTATGTTTGGCCAATCAGGGCACAGGGGAAAAAATGATCATTTTTGAGCTGTGTGTGCAGAATAATGTATTGGGGTTATAAAAAAAAAAAAAGTAAGCTAGTCCATAAGCAAGTTTTTTTTTTTAATAGAACACAGTGTACAAACCCAGATAGTTATTAAGGAGTGTGCTCACCAGGTTAAATGCAGGGTATCTTGATATACAAGTCCCTCGATGGCTCTCTGCTTCCCCACATAATATATCCACGGTGACTGCCATGCATTAACATCTGTCTATCTCTCTATCAGCTACAAACTCTGGGGAAACCAACTTGCTCCTGTCCAGGAACTCTCATTCTGTCTTTTCAGTTGCTCTTTCTTCGCCCTCATTTCTCTCCATCAGATTGTCACATAAAGTGTAAACAGCAGAACTTAGAAATAAAAGATATTCTCAAAGCCCCAAAGACTAGAACACTTCGCAATGACAAACTTCATTTGCTGGAGCAAGTTCGTTTTCACTTTCTTGTTCTATAATAGCCTGGGTAATCATGTACAACCCCTCCCAAACACACACACACACCCCACACTTAATTGAATAGTACTTTAAATCCACTTTCAGCCTTCAGTTGTCTGATCTAAAAATAAACTTAATTCCTTTTGATTTTATTTGTAACCTTTAGTTATTTCTGCTTTGTTCTGAGTACTTTTCATCTTTGCTTTATATTTTCCCAGGTGTTAGGGCTTGTGTGATCAGAGTTAAATTAGACAGAAGGAAGAACACAGAAAGAAAAAAGTACAACAAAAGACCCAGAAGGAAGAAAATAGCTCAAAAAATTAAATAATATGTCTTCTCTTGATGTGTTTATATTAGAAAATTACCACCTTTAGCTAAACAAAGACCAGTTAATGAACAAAGCATCTATCAATTATCCAATAAGTATCAATTTTTCAAAACCAATTAACTATATAATTGTAAATACAACAGAATATGAACCTTTAAGAATTTTTTCTTAAAAGTCAAAAATATGCAAAATTTTTAAATGTCAAAATCTTAATTAAGCATGATGCCAAATAGAGGCTATTTTTGTCTATTTTATCTATTAAATAACTATCATATGACTCAATTCATACATTAATCTGAAGAGTGACTTTATATATTTATGCTTGTATACACTGCAATGTAAGAAAGTAGGCAGAAGTAGACTCCACCACCTAGAAAGACATTTTGACACAGAATGCTAATTTTATTCATGAGCGGTATGATTTCAAATTTATTCTGTCCTGCGAACTCATTCCTTATAAAACTATCAGGATCTGAAATTTTATTGTTTAAAATTTCTGGTTTTTGGTTTGACCCTTACTCCTATTTTAAAATTCAAACATACACGTATTTGGAAGGAGCACTTGAACTTTAAATTCTCTTGAGAGACACTGTTTAGTATTACATGTCTTCATTATAAAGAGTAGGAGATCAAACATCTGGTCTGGGTAGAGATGAAAGAACCACAAGGTAATAAAATAATTGGCAATGAGTATTTAATACCAATCTCATTGGTTTATAGCATTGCTGAGATTTGAAGAAGAAACTGCTCTCTTACAACTACAAGTTTTGGTAATAGAGGAAGAAAATCTTCAGTGAGAGATGGATGGCCGACCTTTAATCCCTGTTTCTTTTAACTTGGAATTTTTTTTTATGGTGTACAAAAACTTACAAATTACTGCTTGACAACCTTGTGCCCATTTCTCCAAGATGCCTCTCTGTTCCCATCGCTGGAATTTGAGAAACTTCATGGGGAATTTTTTTTATGATTAATCAATCTTTAACAGTGTAGTAGAAAAAGGAACTTGCTCTGTAAACACGCATTAATCAAAATACTCAACAATTTATGGAAATATAGAAAAGAATAATATTAATTTTCATCTAAGTCTCTTTCATTAACAAAGCATGTATTCTCAAATTTGATTCTGTAATGTAATTATACTTTTTTACCGAAGAAAAGTCAAAATGCCATAAAGTCAACCACTGCAGAAGCCATGTTTGCTTAGTTCAAATACTTAGAATGTGGTATATGCACAATAAATGCTTTGGAATAAATTAATGAATGAGTCAATGAATGAATCTATGAGTGCATGACATTGGGAAGATAAGTAAGCTGGGAATAAGGATGTTTTAATTATTTCTGTCTTTATTCTGCTGCTGAATTACTGTGGCACTTTAGGGATGTGACTCACTACTCATGGTCTCTAAGTGTCCTTTCAGATTTATCACTCAAAAACTCCACAAAACTGCATAAATAACTATTTACCCACAATACTCCTTCAAAATGGATTTTCTACTAGACAGATCCAATAAGTAAGATTCCCCAGAATCTCATCTCCTGACCATTTTACAAACCATTAACAACAAGGACCTAATGAATCCTTAAGAATGCACGGTCCCTCCCTCCCTACCCCCTTTTGACTTCCAAGTCTATACCTAGTCTTGTGGTTACTGGATTAGAGGCTTAAAGAAAATAGGTTGTTACACATTTATGTGTATGTTTGTAATCCTAAAATGTTGGTCTTATATCAGAGGTTACAAACTAGGAAATTTTCATTGATCTATCATTCTTAATAAGGTAATTTGGAAACAAACAAAACAAATGACAAGAAACAGAGCTTAAATGGTAAAATATGTTACCGACATTAGATATAAATTCATCTTTAATCATAGTCCTTTATGTAAACTAGTGCTTAAAAATCACCTTGTCACGTTAATTTTATTTGACAAACATTTATTGAACATCTATCTATAATCTGCAGAGTATTGGGTAAAGAAGCATAGCTTAGTTGAACATATCAGTTTTAAAAGAACATATCCTATTAAAAATGTATTCTTATTTATAATTTAAATGTTCTTATTTACGTATTTCATGTAAATTGCTCAAATTTATAGTCACATGACTAAAATCCTCACCAACTTTGACTTAAATGATGGGAGAGCTGCTTCCCAAATTGAGCAGACTGTCATATGGGAACTTTTCCATCAGCTTCAAATACATGAATCAGTTTATGTAGGCTGGAAGGCTCGAGGAGAGTCAGAAAAGACATAATCTTGTTTTACTCTCCTTAAAAAGAATAATGATCAAAAAACACTGCAGTTTGATAAGCCCTTAGACCTCAGCTAGTCTAATTCTCTTCTTTCACAGGAGAGTAAAGTAACAAAGTAGACGCCCACGGCTTCTTGCTGGAAAGGCCATTTGTGGGTTTTTCCAACGAACTCTCTGGCTTTGTCAAAACAGACACGCTTCAGTTCTTAGCTAGGTCAAGAGTAGCTGCGTGACCTTGGAAAATTATCTTCTCCACATCTCAGCTTTCTCACCTATAAATTTAGGATAAGTATAGCACCCATCCCATAGAGTGGTTGAGAGAATCGAAGAAGTTGGCATGTATGAAGCACACAGCACAGTGCCTGGAGGAGTTCTGTGTATGCACTTGCATGCATGTACCCATGAACACACACACACGTGCATGCACACAGGAGTAGTGGTTTTTTAACGATTGCATCTTCTCTTTGTTGAAACCATAATTACTGAGGTTAATTTTTAGCTACATGTCTTTCAATTTTTAAAATTTCCCTATGAATAAATGTATAGCTAAATGGCAATGACAGACTCTAAATGATTCACTTAGGGGCAGCAAGCATATTGTTGGCCTAGGAGGCAATTTTTTTAAACCAGAAAGGAGTAGAATTCTTCCTTTGCTTCAAAGAAGGTAATTGGTATTTAACAATGATAAATAACATGAATAAGTGAAGAAGCCATTCAATCAGACTATCTTAGGTACCCACAATATGTGAAGTCCCAAGGCAGGACTCATAATTAAGGAACGACAGAAAATACCACAAAGCATGGTTTAAAGCACAGAATAGAAAACCTGTGACAGAGAAATTGTAGTTTTGCAATTGAAGGTGTATGTGGAAAATTAGCAGACTGTAATGCAGCCCAGCCATTTATTTGGCTGTCTCGGTGATGGATGTAGAGTACAGTATAATTGATTTAGCAGTGGTCATCTACACAATGTTCCTGAAAATGTCCATGCTTTATTTTGCATGACTTCACTTTGTTATTTAGACCAATGGTTTTTAAAAAAGAAAAGGCATACATATTCTGTCTTGACCTTTTCTTTTCTTTTTTTTTCCCTAGGAAACCAGATAGGTCGATTTAACTAGTTGTTCTATGCCTGCCCTAATCTTTGAAAAGTATCTCATCATTCTCCCTAACACTCTGGAGACATTTAGTTTTTGCCTCTTCATTGGACTTACGAGCCGAATTATATTCATATTTACACAGAGTCCTACACACAGAAGACACTCACAAGATTTCCAATTGCACTGATACGGAGGTTGTAGCAAATAATCATTTTAAATGTCATTTTTGAAAGAGAACAGATAACCTCCATCTAATAGCTAAATGCTTTCAAATGCATACTATAAATCTCAAGCAAATAAATACATTAACTCTAAGTTGTTTCAATGATTAAATCTGTTTATATTGTTTATAGTTTAGAGATAAAGGCAGATTCTTTTTTTCTTTTTGTTTTTTGGTGAGGAGGGCTTGGAAAGATTATCTTACATATGATTTACTTTAAAGTACATTTTTATTGAATAGGAACTTATACTTTTCTAACTTCTAGAACGACAGATAATCAGAAAGGATGAGTATAAAAATTGTTAACAGTTAAGATAACCACCTTCAGTATGTATTAAAAATGCATATACATATAGACTGGGTTATGGATAGATTTAACAATGCACTTTATGGAAAAGACAGATGCTATATAATTGAAAATTTAATAACAAAATTCATTATCATTATCTTCACTGTTGCAAATTAGCCATCTGTGTGGTATTTGTCCTTGAAGTTAGTTTGAGAAAATTAGAAGGCATTTCTTCAATTAACCTTCTCTGTCTATAACTGGCTAGAAGATAAATATATGGATATTGAAATAATAAAGTGGTTTTTTGCAAAATAGAATTGCTCATTTTAATCCTCAATTAAACGTTTTTAAAACTGAACTCAGCATTTTTGTGATGGCTTTCTTGTGGACGATTTCTCTGCAGTCAGTTTGAAGAGTTGAAGGAGAGAAAGTTTAATCATGTGTGTGACCCACACAGCCCAAACAGCTATGTCTGCAAAAGCCAATTCATTTCATCCTACAGTGAATAATTTCTTATCTTCATGTTGTAACCATATTTTTAAATGTCAGATTCTCAAAAAAACTTAGCATAAAGAAGGATCTGCTGAAAGAGGGGGTGTTTGTGTGATGTTGCCTTTTTCTAATCAGTCTTATATGCTTTCTACAGCCTCTTTACTCACCTATATCAGTAGTATGTGTACATTACATTGTTGGGATTCAGCTTCTTAGTGCTTCTAAGAATATTGTTAAGAGGGGTGTTAGTAATTTGTAAAAATTGGAAATAAAAGTATTTTTCTTTTGATATTTTACACAGTTATAAATATACCTAGCCCAATGTTTAAAGCTAAGGTTTCTTTAATGAAAAATTAAATCTGCAAATGGGTTTATTTCATGTCAGCTTGAAAAATAAATGCATTGCACAATTAAAATAGACAACGGGTAAATATACTCTTAAAAATCAGGCACTTATTTCTTCAATTGGGATGACCTGAATTCAGAAGCCATATTTGGCCTGGATGATTTATCTAAAAATGGCTTTTGAGGTTGAATCATTTCATGCAACACTGGCCCATGATAAGCACTTTTGCATCAATAGGAATTGATGTCAAAACTGTGGAGGGAAAATTGCCACTCATTGTGATAATCTTGAGACATTGTGATGTCATGATGCTTCATGTAAACAAAAAATAATAACAAAAGGCATAAAAACTAACACCCATAGTAATTGGATGCTTGTTGAAAAAATTTCTTTCAAAACTTAAAAACTGGAAGAGCATACACCTTTATGCTAACTTTTTGCTTTCTTTCATGTCTACCAATAGATGTTCATTTCAGCAAGAATAAATGCTTTACTGTTAGACTTTGATCTAAGAAATGGGTAATAAATGACACCTCATTTGATTATTACAACAATGATCAGATACTCTTGTTACTTTTAATTTTCAAATAAAGAAACAGAAGAACAGAGAGCTTAACTAATTTATGCAAGGACACACAACCTGTGGGGATGGCAAAGACAGTGGATCTCCATAATCTGGCTCCAAAGGTCATATTCTTAACAGCTTTGCTATATTACCTCTCCACTTTTCACAGATAAATATCATTTAAGTTATGAAATTAGAGTGCTAAGGGCAATACAACAAGTAGTTGATTAATATATGTTTAATCAGTACAGAATGTAACTAACATTTGAAATGTCAATAATTTATATTAGCTTTAAATCATCTGGAGGTGATATTAATATCCTCCTTAAATTCCAAATTCAACTGGGCTTGGTGGCTCAGCCTGTAATCCCATGCCTTGGGAGGCTGAGGTGAGTGGATTGCCTGTGCCTGCGAGTTCGAGACCTGTCTGGGCAACTTGGCGAGACCTTATCTCTACAATAAATTAAAAATTAACTGGGTGTGATAGCGCGCACCTGTAGTTCCAGCTACTTGGAAGACTGAGGTGGAAGGATTGCCGGAGCCCAGCAGGTCGAGGCTGCGGTGGCCGGGAGTGGCCACTGCACTCCAGTCTGGACAACGGAGTGAGACTTCAACTCAAAAAAAAAAAAAAAATTCAAGGTTTCATACATTTTTCATGTTATAACCTTTTCAAGCAAATGCATATTTATTGCAACTTATGGTTGTCTCACATATACTTCATGCCAAAGTAATAAATTAATGTATACAGCCTTAATTCATTAATCTTAATAAATATGCTGCCTTTAAAATGTATACACATAGTGAAACATGATTATAGAGTTATCAGTTTTTCTGTGGTACCCCCTTAATTATACTATAAACTCATCAATAGAAGGCCCATATTTCATTTGCCTTTTTATATTCAGTTATTTTAAAAATTTATGGAATAAAAACATTTCCAAAATTATCACAGCATCAATAAGTGTTTGTGTAGGGCTCTGTCCAAATGCTGAACATATTTTAAATAGTTGATGTTAAGTTATATAAATTCTATCATCTGTGTAGGAGTATAAATATTTATATTTTTTCATTATGCTTTCATTGGGCTTAGGATAATTATTATTATACAGTATATTTGTTGTTTAACATTTTTCAATCTCATTAATTTATACACTCTATAAGGAGCAGGATTCTCAGAGGTTTTTCCCTATATATAGTTCCAACACTCAGTCCAGTGCCTGGCACATTGTCACTGAAATTTAATGATTTATTAATTACCCAGATCTAAATTCAATTAGCACATTCAGGAACTGTTGTTAAGTCTCTTCCTTTTCTTTGT
The DNA here is from genome assembly GCF_000164805.1 of Carlito syrichta. Lineage (NCBI taxonomy): Eukaryota > Metazoa > Chordata > Mammalia > Primates > Tarsiidae > Carlito > Carlito syrichta. Next base: position 630,949 of record NW_007248295.1, read on the forward strand.
TTCCCTTAAAAAAAAAAAACACCAAAATTGCTATTTCAAGTCTATATCACCTGAGAACAAGGTGAATGCACACCTGGGATCTCCTGAGTACCTTAAGCAACAAGACAAGCATCTGACTGTCATGACTTAAGTCAGCTAAATTGCAAGAACATTATGTTTCACATAATCTAAAATAAGAAGCCAAGATATGAAAATAAAAATTGGCTAAATTAATGGGTCACTCTCTGTTATGAAGTTCCTAGCTATGTTTATATAATAACATGTAATAATATTATATGCCAATAAAACAGTATACAGATGCCAGAAAAAAGAAGAGGTTGCCTATGTTTGGACTATGTTCAAAACACATCTGGGTTCTGATTGCTTTATATTTGTTTTCATTTCTGTTTGCCTCCTTTCAGTGTCCAGTTTCCCTTCTTCTGGTAATAAGCGCGAATTTTTCTTTGAATAAAAATGTATTGGAATGTAAATAAAAGCACCCTTGCTTCCAAGGTCAAGGGCACCTATGTTAGATCAGATTCTCTCTCAAGAAGTTTGAGATTCCCAAACCATGCTAAGCTGTTGGAGTTGACACTTTTCAGCAGAAACGCCCTCATGCGTTTTCTATCTGGATCTCCAAATAAGCCCATTTCTGAATATTTCTAAATTCAGTCCCATAGTTGCTTCTTTTAGTCTGCCAATATGTTATATTTGTCAAATTATATAATTTTTCACCAAGTAGCCAGAATTCATGTAGCTATCCTTCAATAAGAGTATTAGCAGTTAGATCAAGCAGCGATGAAACATTCAGAATTTGCCTCAGAGGAGTTAGTTCATTGGGGGAATGGTTAGAGTGATTCATCTGGTGGTACTAGTTGATTGTGTTGAAATAAAAAGAGATAAACACCAGAGGAGCATGCAGGAGGCTGTTGAATAGTTTACGTGAGAAGCCAGAACTGTTTTAATGGAGTCAAAATAAACAGTATTTATTATTATATAGATTAAATCACACAATTCGTCATTATTTCTTTCCTTAGCTACAACTAAGTAGGACTACATGGATGCCAATATCAAGGTTAAATACTGTATGGAAATCTGTCATCATAATCCGTGTGATTTAATGTCAGTGATGGCTCCAGGCTGTATTTCTCTTGTAGAATGCTGAGTGTCCACACATGTCTACCACTTACTTACCTACAGACCATTTTTTATATTGTTTTGTAATAATAAATAATAAACTGTTTTCTGTTCCTTTTGAGTTGCCTCTCATTATTTTAAATTACTGTCCCTCGTTTCACTTGACAAAGGCAATTATTCCTTCATTTTTTTCAGACTTTGTGGTTTTCTTTAAGACTTTCACTTTGTTCATCCTTTTTCCTCACCTCATAGCAGTTGGCCTTACCTTCAGTTTCATCAAGGGATGTGACACTGCTAGGCATTCTTCTCAGTATCACTAGTGTCACACAGACTTTTCCAGCAGCATGGACCAGTGTCTTCACACTTTCGTACTGTCACTCACCTGAACACCCTTACTCAAGATGTCTTCTCTGCCTCACAAGATTGATACCCTGTGACTCTTCCTTTACTTGTCTAGCACACAGAAACTCCTTCTTTCACACTCAGTTCAGTTTTTTTCTCCTCTGAAAAACATACAATTTACCTCTCTTGCTGACACTTATAGCGCCTGTGTACTCAGCAATTAATGTGTATTATCATTGTACTTTTAATTTTTATTATAAAATGACTATCAATGCTCCAGTTACTCCCACTAGAACATGTAGCTTTTGGGGTTGGGTATCATATTCATCAAATATTCATGATCTTTATATTAAAAAAGTACATTCTACTTGCTAGGTACAGTGCTAATCACTGTAACTATGAACACACATACCACGTACATCTCTGACCTCAAAATCCTTAAATTAGGTAGAGCCAGGAAAGCTACTCTTTTATTACAGATGAGATTGACAACAACAGCAAAATAAGAGCTAGGAGAGAAAAGCAGGCAAATTAAATTAAATAAAACTGGGAAGGAAATAGCACGGAAATGTTTCCTGGAGTACCTGGCATTTGAGGAGAATTTTCAAGGATGACTTACTGGCTGAAAAAATGGTAAAACATTTTAACTTACTGTTTCAATTCACGCCAACATATAAAGAGCTTGGAAGTCACTACTCCCATTCTCACATCAAGAAAAACTAAACAGATTGCAAATCAATGACTTTTATTAGATTAATCAGTGAATGGAGGACACAGGGCACTCCGCTACCCCAAAATTGAAGAAACAAGCTAATACAGAGGATCTTAGCTGAGATCAGCTTACCTAGCAGAAACCACCTGTGCTGGAAACTGGTGGGAATACTTCCATGTAGTCCTACTAGGTTCCCTGGTAAAGACTGAAAAAAATATGCTCTCCTTTTACTTTGGAGAGAAGAAGGGGAAAAGTAAACGTTTTGAACTATACCAGAAAACCAGGAATGGTGGCTCATGCCATTAATCTCAGCATTTTGGGAGACTGAGACTGGAGGATCACTTGAGCCTAAGAGTTTGAAACAGGCCTAAGCAACAGAGCAAGACCTCATCTCTACAAAAAATTTTTAAAAAATTTTAAAAGTTGCTGGATGTGGTGGTGTGTGCCTTTAGTCCCAGCTGCTCGGGAGGCTGAGGCAGAAGGATTTCCTGACACCTGGTGGTTGAGGCTACCGTGAGCTGTGATTGTGTCACTGCACTCCAGTCTGGGCGACAGAGTGAGACTCCCAACTCAAAAAGCTAAAACAACAACAACAGCAACAACAAAACAAAACAAAAAAAACCAAAAGCAAAAAAAAAAAAAAAAAAAAAAATTAGCCCAGAGTGTTCTCTATAACAACAGACTGCTTTCAAGGGAAATACTTTGCCAGAGTCTTCTCTGATCTGGGGAAAGAACAATTAGACAATTAGATAACTCCAGCAGCATCTGTCCTTCTTGTTTCACATACGAGAAGGAGGAAAAAGGCTATTACATGGATGTGAAGTCACTGCCAAGGGACTTGCAGCCACTAAAAAACCGGACTTAATCATAAGATTATAGAAACTCACTGTCCCTGACATCTAGCACTTCTTCAGCAGGATTTTTTTTTTTTTTTGAGTTGGAGTCTCACTCCGTCGCCCAGACTGGAGTGCAGTGGCCGCTCCTGGCCACCGCAGCCTCGACCTGCTGGGCTCTGGCAATCCTTCTGCCTCAGCCTTCCGAGTAGCCGGAATTACAGGTGCACGCTACCACGCCCGGCAGATTTTTTTTTTTTGATTTATTGTAGAGATGAGGTCTCGCCTGCCCAGGTGGGTCTCGAACCCGCAGGCTCAGGCAATCCACTCACCTCAGCCTCCCAAAGGCACGGGATTACAGGCTGAGCCACCGAGCCCGGCTTCCAACAGGATTTATAACTGAGAGCGCTACACAATATCCAACTCTAATTAAGAAAAAGTTTTTAGGGAAAACCAAAAACAAAAGAAAAAAAGAAACTAGAAGAAAATTAATCCTCTGGCACATATAATACAGTAACTATTAACTACCTAGCTCCTAGCCATATTAACATGAATGCTCAGACTAAAGGCAAATTGCCTCAGTTTTATTGCCAGATAAAGCATGTCTGACTTTCAACAAAAAATAGCAAAGCATGCTAGAGCAAGAAAAAACAAAGTTTGAGGAGACAAGCAAGCATCAGAACCAGACTCAAATGTGACAGAGAACATATACAGAATAAAATACTACTACGTTATTAAATAGGGAATTTAAAGTAGTGACTCTAATGGAAAAAGTAGACAGCATTCAAAAGATGGGTAACATAAACAGAGAGATGAAGGCTCTAAGAAGGAATTAAAAGAAAATGCTAGAAATTAAAAAACAAAAAATTTCAACACTGTAATAGAAATAAAGAAGACTTATGATGGTCTCATCAGTAGACTGGGCAGAGTTGAGGAAAATAAATGAACTTGAAGATATGGCAAAACAATAACAAAAATGTTTACTAAAATGATATACAAAGAGAAAAAAAGAACGAAAAAAAGTGACACAAAATCCCAGAATTACAGGACAATTATAAATGTTACACTATAAGCATAATCTGAGGAGGATATCTGAAGGAGAAGAGAGAAAGGACAAGAAAAAAGTTTCTGAAGTTATAATAGTAAAGAATTTTCCAAAATTAATGGCAGATATTAAACCCCATATGCAAGAAACTCAGAACACCAAGCAATATAAATACATTACACACACACACACACACACACACACACACGTGCACACACACACACACACAAACACACACACACATAGTGTATAGATACATACACAGGCATATCATATTCAAATTGCATAAAAGCAAAGACAAACTATTTTAAAAAGCTGGAAAAAAGAAACATCTTGCATATAAAAGAATAAAATAAAAATTATATTGAGTTGCTAATCAAAAACAATGCAAATAAGAAGTGGACCGCAATATTTAAAGTGTTGAAAAAGCCCACCAACCTAGAATTCCATACACACTGAAAGTATCTTTCAAAAGTAAAGGAGCAATAATAACAATCTCAGCTTCCACCTTAGAAAACTATGGAAAACAGAGCAATATAAAATAAAACAATCAGAAGGAAAAGATAATAAATCCTACAGCAGCCATAAAAAAATTGAAAATATAAAATCACAGAGAAAATCAATGAAAGCAAAAGCTTTTTATTAGATAACAGCATAAAATTAATAAATTTCTAGCCAAGGTATTTAACAAGATAGAGAAAGAATATGCAAATAACTCCGTGTAGCAAAATACTACTGGTCCCATTTACAGTGAAAAGTTAATAAGAAATATTATAAACAACTCTATGCCCACAAATTCGATCATTTAGACAAAATGGACCAATTCCTTTAAAGGCATGATCTATCAAAACTCACAAAAGCAAAAACAAATAATCTGAATAAACATATTTATTAAATAAATTAAATGAATGATTAATATCCTTTCAAAACAAAAAACACTATGCTCAGAGTTTTACTGTTGAATTGTAACAAACATTTAAGGAGAGAAATTATACAAATCTCCAAAGTCTGTTGCAAAAAATACAAGTAGAAAGATGATATCCTAAGTCATTCTATGAAGCCAGCATTACTCTCATATCAAAATCAGACTTTTGCAAGAAAGAAAATCACAAAACAATGTATCTTATAAACATAGGTGCAAAAATCTTCAACCAAATTGAATTTGACAGTATATTAAAAGAAGTATACACTACTACCAAGTGACATTTATTCCAGAAATGCAAGGCTAGCTCAACAGTGAAAATCAGTTAATATAATCAATCACATCAACAAGAAAAGTAATTTGCCCATATCAATTGATGCAAAAAAAATCGCCAAAATTCAACACCCATTTGTGATTTTTAAAAATGTCTTGACATTTTTTGAAGAATAGAGAACTTTCTGAATTTGATAATCTTAATAGTGAGAATATAAATGCTCCTCCCTAAGACCAAAAACAAATGTATCTCCTTTCACCACTCCTACTCAGTGTTATACTAAAAGTTCTAGTTAATGAAGAAGATAAGAAAATAAAATAAAAGGTATACACATTGGTAAGAAAAAATAAAACTTTATTAGAAGACATAATTGTCTATGTAGGATTCTGGAAAAACACTTGGCAAAACAAATAAGCCTCCTCGAACTGATAAACAAATGTGGCAAAGTTGCAGGACACATGGTAATATATAAAAATAAATTGCTTTTATATACTAGCAATGAATAATTGGAATTTGAATTTAAAACATGCCATTTATTCTAAATAGTAAATGAAATAGTGAAATTGTAAACAAGTGAAATTCTGAGATATAAGTTTAACAAAATATGTATAGGGTCTATATGATAAAATCTACAAAATTCTTATCAAAGAAATCAAAGAAGATCTAAATAAATAAAATGATAATCCATATTCATGGATAGGAAAACTCAGTATATTTCGGTGTCAATATTAATCTGTATGTCAACTTGCTCTATAACTATACGGTACATGTAATCCCTTTCAGAATTCCAAAAAGTTATATTGGGATATTGACAAAATTATTCTTAAGTTTATTGAAAAAGTAAATGACCCAGAAATAGTTAACACAATGCTGGAAAAAAATGGCGTTAAAGGACAGACACAACTCAATTCCAAGATTTACTATAAAACCGAAGTAACCAATATAGCTTGCTATCAGCAAAAAATTGTTAACTAGATCAATGGATCAGAACAGAGAACCCAGAAGTATACTCACAGAAACATAGTCAACTCATCTTTTGATCTTTGACAAAGGAGTGAACAATTTAACAGATTTTTTCCAATAAATGCTGCTAGAAAAATTGGATATTCATATGCAAATACATATATACGAGCATACATACATAAATCTAAATAGATCTTGTAACTTTCAGAAAAATTAATTCAATGCAAAATAGACATAAATGTAAAACACAAAAGTATAAAACACGTAGAAGGTAACACAGGGGAAAATCTAGGTGCCTTGTGGTTGGTGATTAGTTTTTAGATACACTGTTGAAAGCACAATCTGTGAAAGAAAAGATGGTAATTTGAACATTACATTTAAACTTCTGTGCAAAACACACTGCTAAGAGAATGGAAAGACACCCTGTTGGGAGCCGCAATCACTAGTAAAAGTAAGGTAAAAGGGACCTGAAAACAGGAAAAACGCCAGCTAGGAGCAAGGCCCCAGTAAAATGCAGCCACGACGGAGGCAAAGCCCCATGGATCCTGTTGATGGACCTTCCCTAACTTTGAAGGATTGCGTGCATAGGTTTAAGAATGTTCCCTCTTTAACTGAGATAACAGATGCACAAATGGATGATGGCATTTGACAGCAAAAATTATACATAGGCATAATGGAGCTGAGATTGCAGCAAAAAAGGTGCCCCTTAGGGTGTGTAAGGATGTTTTTTGGTAACAGCAGGAGGCCGAGAAAAATGAGTCGACCACTTCCTCATAAACAACAGACCCCAGCTGAGAGCTGGTGGAAAACAACCATTTGAGATAAAAATTAGGTTAAGATATTTTAGGATTAAATAAGTAGTTTAATGAAGATAGACTTTAGAATATTAATAATAAGATAGTAAGATAAGATAAACTAGTAAGATAAGAGATATATAATAGTATAAGTGATAGTTAAGAAAATATAAAGACATAAGGATAGAAATAAGATTAATAGAAATAAATATATAGTAGTAAGTAAGTTAAATAAGACAGGGTTAAAGTTTAGTTTTATAGGGTAAGCATATTATAGGCCTATGATAGTAAATAGTTATGAGAAAGTTAGACAAAAAACCAGGACGTTCATAAATGTTTGACTTAAGAAAAACACCATCTGTGGTTGAAATTGTTAAAGGTCAACCTTATTGTGAGTGCAAGAAGGATGTACGTGGGCATTTGGTAAGCAACGTAAGATACATTTGTGGGTACAGGGCTGAGTGGAAAACCTATATAAGCTTGTGAAAAATAAATAAAAATTGGCAGAGTCTTGAGCTCTCCCCAGGAAGAGGATTCCTGTCGTTTTCGTCTTTTCTTTTTCGCCGCTTCCCGATTCTCCTGTCTCAAGCCCTGACTCTCTCCTGGAGCTGGACTCCAGCAACACCCCCACTTGGAGAACATATTTGCAAATTACATATCTGATAAAGCACTTGTATTAAAAATATACAAGGAACTCTTGCAACTCAATAATATAAAACAAACACCCACCTAAAAATGGACAAAAGAGCCGGGCTCGGTAGCTCAGCCTGTAATCCCGTACCTTGGGAGGCTGAGGTGAGTGAATTGCCTGAGCCTGCAGGTTCGAGACCCACCTGGGCAACTTGGCGAGACCTCATCTCTACAATAAATAAAAAATTAGCTGGGTGTGGTAGCGCGCGCCTGTAATTCCAGCTACTTGGAAGGCTGAGGTGGAAGGATTGCCGGAGCCCAGCAGGTCGAGGCTGCGGTGGCCGGGGGCAGCCACTGCACTCCAGTCTGGGTGACAGAGTGAGACTCCAACTCAAAAGAAAATAAAAAATGGACAAAAGTTCTGAACCGACATTTCACAAGAAAGGTATACAGACAACAATTAAATTTTAAAAAGTTTAATATCATATGCCACTAGGTAGTTGTAAATTATAGTGGAGAGATGCCACTACATGTGTATTACAATGTCTATAATGCAAAAATTCTCCAGAACCAAATGCTGGTGAGAACGTAGAACAATCAGAACTCTCATTAATTGCTGGTAGGAATGCAAAATGCAAATGTGACTTTGGAAGGCAGTTTGGCAGTTTCTTACAAAGCTAAATCTAGTCTTTTCATATGATCCAGCAATCACACTCCTAAGTATATATTCAAATGAGTTGAAAACGTATGTCCACACACAAAAAAACCAACTCAGCAATGTTTGCAGTAGTTTTATACATACACACACACACACACACACACACACACACACACACACACACAAACACACACTAAAAGCAGCACAGATATTCTTTAGCAGATGAATGGATAAATAAAACTGTGATGTATCTTTAAAACAGAATATTATTTTGTGATAAAAGGAAATGAGCTATCAAGAAAAGACATGCATTTTAAGTGAAATAAAACAGTCTGAAAATGCTACAATAGTAAATGACATTCCCCCAAAAATTAAAACTATGAAGACAATAAAACAATCAATGTTTTCCAGCACTTTTGGAGAGAGAGGGGAAGTGATGAACAGATGAAAATTTTAGGATGTCAAAACTATTCTGCATGATATTGTCATGGTATCTATAGACTTTTATTAATAATATTGTACCAATATTGGTTTATTAATTATAAGAAAGGTAGGACACTAATGCAAGACGTGCCTGGAAAATAGGGAGGGAGAGTGATATATAGGAACTCTGTGCTAGTTGCTCAATTTCTCTGTAAAACTAGTACTGTTCTAAAAAATAAAGTGCATCAATTTTTTTAAAAGGTGATGTCTATACCAAACTGAAAAGAATTAGAAAATAGCACGACCCATGTGAAAAATTTAAGTTGCTTGTATAACACAGTGGTTCTCCATCAAGGGTTATTTAGCTTCCCAAGGGACATTTGTAATGTTTACAGATATTTTTTTTTGTCATGACTAGGTTGTGGGCATTGCTACTGGCATAATGAGGGTAAAGACCAGGGATCCTGCTGACCTTTCTACAATGGACAGGAAAGCTCCTCAGGACTAAGAACTTGTTGTCCCAAAATATCCATAATGTAGAGATTGGGAAAACCTGGGTATGAGTGATGAGTTTTGGGGCCCTCAGGGTAGAATGCAAGACCTAAACTATAGATAATCTAGCAATCATGCTAAGGGATTTGACATTTACAGCAAATACTGTGAGTGTCTCTTAAAGACATTTTAGCAGGATAAAGTATGATTAAATTTACATTGTAAAAAAGGCACTTTGGTGATGGCGTAGTACAGCTGTTCTCAACCTCAGTGCCCTGATACTCCAATGTGTTCTGATTGTTTAAGAGGGATGATGCAAACTATTTGTTTCTAGTCGTCCTTTAAGAGCTTTAAAAATCTCTACCACAAAAAAACCCACAATAAGTGAATTGAAAGTTAGCCTGTCGTAGAACCATTTATTCACTTGCATCAAGCCAGACCTTTTCAGAAGAGATGCTAAAATGGAGACTTAAACAAAGAATGTCTTTAAAATGGAGACTTAAAGAGTGTCTTTCCCAAGTGATATGCAACATGATGTTTACTATGTATGTTCATAACTATTGATGGAGAATAGAATTTGGGAAGACAAGCTAAAAAGGAAGGGCAATTCCAAATTGTGTATCCAAGCAGAGAATTAAAAGAGACTAAATCAAAGCAATAACAGTTCCAAAGGGAAGAGAGAGTGGGTGATTCAACTGATAGATTCCAGGAACAGCGGTGCCACATACTTTTCCCATACTACCATCGTCTCTGATCTAACATGAAAACAATCTATGTCTATATCTCTACCTTTACCTATGTCTCTCTCTCTCTCTCTCTCTCTCTCTCCCTCTCTCTCTCTCTCTCTCTCTCTCTCTCTCTAAGTCTTCCATGTCAGACTTATGAAGGAAATAGTATGGCTCATCATAAAAACAAATATTGCAATACCACATTATTCTAGCTATTTCATTCACAGAAAGAGAGAGAGAAAGGGAGATACTTTTCTCTTTCAAAGTATAGTAATGATTTAGAATATCACTACCAGTGTTTGAAAGGCAGAAGGCAGGATTACATGTATTCTTGTTTCATTTCAGTATGGTATAGTCAAGAGCACCCTAAACTGGGAGCCAGGATGCCTTAATTTTCATCATCTTGCTGCTGTTAAATAGTTGTGTGATTTTTAAGTTTTATTTTTAATTGACAAATAGTTGTGTATATTTATGAGATACCATGTGATATTTTGATCCATGTGTGCACTGTAGAAAGAGTCGATCAAGCTAAATAACATATCTATCACCTCATCAATTTATCATTTCTTGTGGTGAGACATTTATAATGTTTTTAGTAATTTTTAAATATATAATACATCATTACTAACTGTGGACACCATGCAAACAGATCACCAAAATTTATTCCTTCAATTGAATCAAAACTTTGCACTCTTTACCAATCTCTCCCCTTCCTCCCACCTTCTTTCTCCACCTCAGCCTCTGGTAACCATCTTTCCACTAATTTTTTTTTATGAGATTATCTTTTTTTTAGTTCACATACAAATAAGATCCTATAGTTTTGTGATTTTTAAACAAGCCACTTTGCCACGCAAAGCTGGTTCCTTATCTGTAAAATGTTCATGTTAGAGGACATATTCTCTAAAATCTCTCTTGAAATTCGTAATTCCAAACATATCCTCTTTCTTCCTTTTCATATTGCAGCTCAAGTCACCACTATTTCTTTCCTGCAACATTGAATTCATTCCTATTGAATATCTGGCATTCACTGCTGCATTTCACCAATCCATTCTCCCCATAACAGGTATTAAGATCTTCTAAAATTCCTCTATATAAAAGCTTCACACTATTCTTACAATAAAAGTTTCTTAATCGATTTACAAGGCAGCTCTATCTTGATTCTTACCTAATTCTAGCTGAGCTCTAATAAGCCTGTCCTCAATGCAACTGTTTAGTTTGTTGATTTGTGTTTTTAAATATATATGTATATTTGCATTTATTTTTCCATGTGCTTAAACAAATATTTTTGCTGGATATGCAATTCTAAACAGGTGTTTTCTTTAAGCACTTTGAAGCTTTTATTCACTGACTATGGATTTTGATATTGCTATTGCATCAGCTGTCATTCTGACTGTGATTTCTTAGAAGTCAATTTCTATTTCCCTTGGTATTTTCTAGCTTTACAGAGATATTTATTCTTATTTTAGTTTATGCATTTCTAAATCTTCCCAAGGTTTTAAAGCGTTATCAGCTATTATATCTTCAAACATTTCCCTCATTGTATTTTTATTCTTCTATCTTTTTGGAGCTCTGACTAGATTAGACCTTTTTGCATTTCATTCTGAAACTCTCTTTCATAGCTTCTTTTTTTGAGTTGCATTCCTGATAATTTTGGCAGATCTTTCTTGTAGTTCATTAGTGCCCTCTTCAGCTGGGTTTAATCTAATGAAAATAATCCATCCATTAAATGTTTTAAAAATACTGTTGTTGTTTTTTTCCCCTAGGGTTTTTTATTTTGTTTGCTTGTTTCAATAGTAATCATTAAATTTTGTATATTTGCCACAGCATGACATATTTAAAATAAAACTTTTTGTTGTGATCATTGGAGATTCACATGCAGTTATAAGATATTATACAGAAACACCACAGTACCCTTTCCTATGTTTCTCCCAATGGGAAATTATACATTGTTTTAAATTAGATTCAGGGCATATACATGCATATTAGCTACATGGACACATTGTGTAGTGATGGGGACTGGGTCTCAGGTGGCCCATTCCCCAGAAAATGAACATTATGCCCTATAGATCATTTTTGAGCCTTATTGTTGTCCCCAGTGTTTATTATTTCCATCTTTGTGACTGTTTAGCTCTATGAGTGAGAACATAGGGTGTTTGGTTTACTGTTTCTGAATCAGTTCTCAAGCTCCATCCATGTTGCTGCAGAGGACATAATTTCACTCTTTTTTGTATGGCTGTGTAGTATTCCATGATGTATCCATCACATTTTCTTTATCCAGTCAATTGTTGGTGGGCACTTAGGTTGGTTCCATTATTTTGCTATTGTGAATAGTGCTACAATGAATATATGAGTACAGGTATCTTTTTTTATATATTGATTTATTTTCCTTTGGATAGATCCCTGTTAGTGGGATTGCTGGGTCAAATGGAATTACCATTTTTAGTTTTTTTGAGTAATCTCCAGACTGTTTTCCATAGAGGTTGAACTAGTTTACAATTCTACCAAGAGTGGATGAGTGTTCCTTTTTCTCTGCAATGGTACCAACATCTGTGAAACTAAACAATGTTACTACATGCATATAGGCTTCCAGTGTCCTCTCACATGACCCTTTGGTAGTCAAAATATCTCCCTGCTACATGGCTTTCCTCCTCTCTGTTCCTAACCTGGCAATCACACCTCTCTTCTCCATTTCTACATGTTGTTTCTTCATAGAATCATACAATATGTCGTCTATTATGACTGGCTTTTTTAACTCACCATAATTCTCTGGAGATTCATCCAAGTTGTTGTATGTATTATTTTTTTCTTTTGATTGCCCAGTTGTACTTTATAATGAGTTGTCACAAAGTTTTTTCAACTATCTACCCGCTGAAGAATACCTGAGTTATTTCCAGTGGTTGCCTATTAAAAAGAAAGCCATCATGATCATCAATGTACAAGTATTTCTATGAACATACATTTTATTTCTCTGGGATTAATGCAGAAGGGTAAAACAGCTGATTCATATAGAAAGTGTCATCAACATATTCTCTTTGGTTAAATATTTGCCCAATTCTTTTGTCCAATTTTCTAATCAGATTGCTTGAGTTTTACTGACAAGTTTTTTTAATGTTTTTATTTTTTATTTTATTTTTAAATTTAAATTTATTTATTTATTATAGACTTATGGGGTACAAGTGAGAATTTATTACATAAGTAGGCTGCATTTTGAGCGTTCTTTATATATTATGGAGGGAAAGTTTTGCTCGGATTTTTATAGAAATTGCACTAAAATTATAAGTCAATTTATGGAGAATTAATATCTTTTACTATGTTGAGTTGTCAAACTCATAAACTTGGAATGTCTTTTGATTTGGGTCTTCTTTAGTTTATCTCATTAATTTTTTTTTTCAGTTTCAGCATATATAGTCTATATATGTCTTTTGAGTTTTACCCCCTAAGTATTTTATTTTCTTTAAAACAATTGTAAATTGCATTGTGTTTTAATTCCAGTTTTCATATGTCCATGGTTAGCACATGCAAATACAATTTATTTTGTATTTTGATCTTATATCCTGCAACCTTGAAAACTTCACTTAATGTTGTAAGAGATGTTTTATGTTTAGTTTCATTTTTAGATTATATGGGATTTTCTATGTAGACAACATGTCATCTGCAAATAGGGAGAGTTTTTTCTCCTGTTTACAAACCGCACAATCTGCATGTTTGTTTTCTCTTTCATGGAGAAAACAGAAATCCTTGCCTGATCTCAAACATTCAGTTTCTTGCCATTAAGTGTGATGTTAGCTGTAGGTTTTTGTAGATGTTATTTACCACATTAAGGACATTTTTCTATATTTCTAGTATGCAGAGAGTTCTTTAAAAGCCATAAATGGGTTTGAGATTTTAAAAAGTACTCCTTTTGCATCTGTTGATAAGATAATATTTTTCTTCTTTAAAATGTTGCTGTGATGAATTATATTTTATACAATCCTTTCACTTGTTTCAACAGAATTTTTAATATTTTTTAAAGCAATTTTTAATATGACTACTTTAATAGTCTTGTTAGACAATGGCATCATTTGATTGACTTTGGTATTGGCATCTGTTGACTTTCCTTTCTCATCCAATTTATGATTTTCTTGTTCTTGATCTAATGAGTGGTTTTATTTTATTTATATATGAATGTGTCATTTTTCAACTCCTGCAGTTCCTAGCTAGCTTGCCTATGTTTTTCCACCTTTCAGAAACTTCCAATTTTTTCATTGTTATGTATTATGTTTAGTTTTTTTTTTTTTTTCCTTTCTTTTACTTTTAAGTGTGAGAATCTGTGAAGACTAAGCTTCTCTATTGTCATGGAACAAGACATCCCATATTTCTAATTTTTAAAAATGTTTTTGGGCCAGGCGCGGTGGCTCAGCCTGTAATCCCAGCACTTTGGGAGGCTGAGGCGAGAGGATTGCCTGAGCCCACAGGTTCAAGACCAACTTGGGCAGTTTAGTGGGAGACCTCGTCTCTACACTAAATTACAAAAAATAGCCCAGTGTGGTGGTGTGCGTCTGTAGTTCCAGCTACTTGGAAGGTTGAGTTGGAAGGATCACCTAAACCCAGCAGGTTGAGGCTGCAGTGGCTGTGAGCATGCCACTGCACTCCAGCCTGGGTGACAAGAGTGATGAGACTCCAACTCAAAAAGAAAAAATGTTTTTGGTTAATTTTTACAATTTGATGGATTAAATTTTATGTCGCATGCTTTTCTCTCACATTTTCAATCTTTATTTTTATTTGAATACATATAATGCAAATATTTTATCTTTCGCATCTAATATACTCAACATTTAATGTCTTTGCAGCTGAATTTGGTATCTATTATTTCTTCTGGCTCTTGGTAGTGCCTGCTTTCTTTTTTGTTTATGTTTTTTTAAGTTTTAGCAATCTGTTCATTTTCTCTTATAATTTACCACGGGAATTCTTTGACATCTTTGATGAATGTGGTTCTCCATGGAAAATTTTCCTTTGCTTTCATCAGTTTCATCTAGGTGACCCTTACATTTGAATATAAATTTTAAGCTTTAGATTTTGAACCATTCAGGTAATGAAAATTTGTGCTGCAGACTCATGAAGGGGCATGTTTCACTGAACCTATAAATTCACTGGGATGATCCCCTTTTCTGTCTGCATCAGCCATTCAGTTTCAAAGCAGGCAATTTTTCTTAGCATTCCTTTTTAGGGTGGTTGGGAGGTAGATGGTTCTACTTTTCTGTTTCAATGGTTTTATACAGGAAGGGGGAGGATAGTGTCCCTGATTAGAGTGGTCCTCTCAAGCTATAAGTGGGCCCTGGGCCTTTTTATCTCTCCACAGTATCACTGTACCACTATGGATTATGTTCATCTGTTTTGTCATATGCTTTCAAGATAGAGAAAGATAGGTTCAGTGCTCTGCTTACCTATGTGCTTCCTTCCTCCTCTTAGTTTAAATTGCTAAGTTCTAATTTTATTTCTAGCTCATTGATAAACATTTTAAAACATTTTATCTCACTTTTTTGTTTGTTTTCGGAAAGTAGGCTTGCAGATCATCTGTTCTACCTTACGCTATGCTCAACTTTTTAAAAATATGTATCCTGACCCATGAGGGTGCTAGGTAAATTTTGTTTTGTTTTGTTTTTATTTCAGCACTGTAACTGAGACATTTTTAAACCATAAAAAATTCAAGGCAAACTCCTATACAAATCCTGCAGTATTATTTCACAGACGACATGGTCAAGAATTATTAAAATAAATGTTTAAATGACAGCAAGATTATATTTACAGTTTTAAAAGTATACTGCTTTTTTGTAAAGAAAAATTACATCTCTTTCAGTTACAATTTTCCCATTTTTTTCTCAACTATATTCTGAGTTCATAGAAAAATGTCAGAAAACAGAGAACAAACAGAAAAATCATAAAAACGTCTTGAAGATTTTAACCAGTTTTATAAAGTAGCAGCTAATTTACATTTTGCATCTTTTCTTTTTCTAAGCATTTATGAGTAAAATCTTTTCTAAAATCTCTGATTGCGTGATGCCAATATAAATTCCATTTATAAGAATTACATTATTGGCTAGTTTGTTTTGAAGCAATTAATAGTAAATTATGAACCAGTCTATAAAAAGATAGGATTGTTAGTACAAATATATCCCTCTTAGTTAGTGCTGCATTTAGATGACGTGACAAGCACAAGTAATGAAATAGCCTGGGAATTAAAAAAATCTAATTAAATAAGATTTAGGGGAGTGGAAATCCTTTCAACTTGGAAACCAAAATATACTTAAAATTACTTTACTATATAATAGTTGAGACAAATACACTAAAATATGAATTAATTATCTCAAGAAATATTGGGTGAGCAATCATTGTTTGTAGGCATTGGCGATTCAGGACTGAACATAAAGTCCTGATTTTGTGGAGCTTGCATCAAAGTAGATGAGTTTATAGATATTTACTTAACTGCAATTATGACAACACAAGAAATTAAATGTTATTTATTTAAATACCCCATTATCTTCCTAATACTCTATGTCAAAAGGTTCTCAGAATCATCATAACTATTAACACCCCAAAATAATGAACAAACAAGTGTGTCCCTTCTTCTGCTTGATTAAACAATATTACTTTGGTGACACAAATTTTATCTTATAGAATTTCTCTTTCCTTTCTCAGTCAATTTTTTTAAAATTAATGATATGCACATGCTGAATCAACTTCTTCAGTGCTTCCACCACTGTTATCTACACACTGTATTCAATATGCCACAAAACTGCCTTTAAGAACATAATTAGTGAACTTTCTGTTGTCAAAACGAAGTCACATTGTTTCTCTTTGTGGAGCATTTAATCCATTTATGTTCAAGAATATTATTAATATGTAAGGTTTTGTCCCTGTCATGTTAATTATTTTCTAATTGTTTTCTAAATTCTTTGTTTCTTTTTCTGTGTCTGTTTGTCTTTGTGGTTTGGTAGAACACTATAGGGTAGCCATTTGATTTCTTTCTCATCTTCCTTTGTGTGATTGTTTACCTGTGAATTTTATGCTTTTGTGTGTTATTTATGATGGTGAATATTTTCTTTTGTTTTCACATATAGGACTCATTTGAGTATTTCCTATAGGACCCATCTAATGGTACCTAATTTCCTCAGTTTGCTTGTGTGAGAATTATTTATGTCTCCTTTATTTATAATCTTCATCTTTCTGGAAATAGAATTCTTGGTTGTCAGAGTTTTTCTTTCAGCACTTTAAATATGCCATACCATTCTCTTCTAACCTGTAAAGTTTCTGCTGAGAAGCCCAATGTTAGTCTGATGCAATTTTCTTTACAAGTTATTAGCTGCTTTTCTCTTGCTAATTTTAGAATTGTTTCTTTCACTCTGGCTTTAAAAAATCTGATTATGACATCCTGTGAATAAGTCCTTTTAACAATGCATTTTCTTGGCGATCATTGGAACTTTTGTATCCAGATGTCTAAATCTCATGCTAAACTTGGAAATTTTTCATAATTTTTTTGTTAAATATATTTTCAAAACTTTTTTATCTTTCCTTACTTCTCAGGAATGCCAATAATTTATAAGTTTGGTTGCTTTATGTGGTCTCAAGCATCTTGAAGGCTTTGTGCATTTTTTAAAAATCTTTTTTCTTCATTTTTAACTGAGTAAATTGTTTCAGAGGATCTGTCTGTAAGTTTTGAGATTTTTTTCTTAACTTGATCTAGTCTATTATTGAATCTTTCAAATATATTTTGTAATTTTTTCTTTCCTTTTCTTTCTTTTTTTTTTTTTTTGTCCAACTCTCACTCTGTTGCCCAAGCAGTAGTGCAGTAGCATCTCATGGCCACTGTAGCCTGTACCTGCTGGGCTCAGGCTATCCTTCTGCCTCAGCCTTCCAAGTAGCTGAAACTACAGGTGTTTACTCCCATGACCAGCTAATTTTTTAATTCATTGTAGAGACACGGTCTTGCCATGCTTCCATGGCTGGCCTCAAACCTGTGAGCTCAAGCAATCCTCTTCCCTCTGCCTCCCAAAGTGCTGGGATTACAGGCATGAGCCACCATGCACAGCCGTAATTTTTTTCAATTAATTTTTCAGTTTCAGTATTTCTGTGTGTGTGTGTGTGTGTGTGTGTGTGTGTGTGTGTTTTAAGATCTCTATTTCTTGAGTAAATTTCTCATTTGTATCCTTAATTGATTTTCTGATTTCTCTTGCATCTCACTGAGCTATAAGATAAGTGTTTGAATCCTTTATCTGACACTTTGAGATTTTCTTTTGGGTTAGGACTTACTGCTGGAGAATAGTTGTGCTCCTTCGAAGATGTCATATTATCTTGCTTTTTCAAGTTTCCTGTACCTTTACATTGATTTCTGTGCATCTGGAACAATAGTTGTTTCTTCTTATTTTTGAATTCACTTCTGTTTTGAGAGAAGATTTTTTTTTCTTGAGAATGTAAACATGATGTTGGTTGGGTAGGTTGCATGACTTTGCTTCTGAGTGCATGCAGTGGAAGACTCTTTTTTTTTTTTTTGAGTTGGAGTCTCACTCTGTCGCACAGACTGGAATGCAGTGATCGCTCCTGGCCACCGCAGCCTCCATCTGCTGGGCTCCGGCGATCCTTCCACCTCAGCCTTCCGAGTAGCCGGAATTACAGGCATTCACTACCATGCCCAGTTGATTTTTTTTTATTTATTGTAGAGATGAGGTCTCGCTGCCCAGGTGGGTCTTGAACCCGCGGGATCAGGCAATCCACTCACCTCAGTCTCCCAAAGGCGCGGGATTACAGGCTGAGCCACCGAGCCCGGCTAGTGGAAGACTCTTAATGGTATGTGTGGATTCCTCAGTGGGCTAGCATGCAGGCGTTGGTGGGGCCATGGTGAACTTATGCTGAGACTAGAATGCCTCATAAGTTCTTCAGGTTTTAATGGTAGTGGTAATGGGTTAAGCTTGTCTCTCCTTGTGACCTAGGGAGAATATGCCAGGACCTGTGTTGGCATTCCAGGCAGGCCAAATCTTGGGCTTCTGGGTGGCTTTCTTCGAAGTAGGTTATAATAGTCGTATTCCAGGTGGGAAAATGGGTTTTTTACCTCCTGGGCAGTCAGGGCGGCATGGGCAATGGTGGGAGCACTGGTTGTGAGATGCCTCTATAGGTTCCAAGTATTGTGTTCTTCTATTAGCAGTTGTTGCAATAAGCTGTGTGGGTGGTCCTCTGGGTCAGTAGGTGATGCTTTCAGGTAAGAGTCACCTGCAGTGGTAGTGGTCTACACTGTTGGTGGGAGTGTAAACTAGTGCAACCTCTGTGGAAAGCAGTGTGGCAATTCCTAAAAGCTCTAAAAATCGACCTTCCATATGACCCCGCAATCCCCCTACTGGGAATATACCCTGAAGACCTCAAATCACTCTATAAAAAAGATACCTGCACATGTATGTTTATCGCAGCATTGTTCACAATAGCAAGAACCTGGAAACAACCATGCTGCCCATCAATAGAAGACTGGATTAAAAAAATGTGGTACATATACATGATGGAATACTACACAGTCATAAAAAAGAACAAAATTTTGCAACAACCTGGATGGAACTAGAGTCTATAATACTGAGTGACCTCTCACAGAAACAAGATCCGAGTATCACATGTTCTCATTCATATAGTGGACCTTGAACATCCAATGTAATACTATAAGCAAATGACTGACGGTACTGGGAAACTATGGGGGGTAATGGGATTAACAGTGGCAAATATCTGTCTGGGGATGGGGAAACACCTCTTATTAACAGGGTGCCTGAATGAAACATAATTGTACACCTAACACTTAACTGTACCCCACAAAATCATAATAAAAAGTATTGATAAAAAAAAAAAAAAGAATTTGTGGCCCGGGTGGTGGATTGGATTGTGATCCACTCAGGAGCCTGGATCCTGCACTCCATTTGGGAGTGAAGGTAAGGTGGGTGAAGTGGGGTGGAGCTAGATCAGGTACACTTTCACTCAGGTCCCCCAATAGCAGGTGCATATACCCATCTAGATGGGTAGACAGGATAGTCTTCAGGTCCCTGACAAAATTAAGGGTGACCATTGCTGCTTTGAACTCAGCATATGAGGGGTAGGGGCACAGGTCCCAGTGACCACAGTTTTGGCAGGTAGAAGTGGGGCTTGTGTCCCTCTTACATCCCAGTTCTCGCTAGCCTCCTTCCCCCATTCTGCCCGTGACAGCTAACCTGGACACTCAATCAGTCCTAAAAGTATTTACCTAGCTTGCAACTCAGTACCAGGTCATAGGAGATGTCACCTAGCTTAAGAACAAGCCCCCATGGTAACGATCCTCCTGTTCAGGTACCAGGGAGGTGAGGTGCCTGGTTCCAGCACTAGATTCTGAAACCCACTCCACACTTGCTTTTCAGAATTGCCTGAGAGAACCCATCCCCTGCTTAAGCCCTAGGTCAGAAAACACCTCCCAAGCTTCACCAACAGCCAGGACCAATGCTGCTAGTTTCCAGGATTGCCAAACTGTTAAGAGCTAGGGTCAAGAATGATGTCTCAGAGTAGCTGCCTAGGGTTCCACATTATATAGGACACTCCCTGGAGCAATTCCTTCTCACAATTTGCTGGTCACTCCCCAAGTTAGAGTTAGGATTTGGGATGGGCAAGGTGCTCTCTCTGGGTCTGGATTGTATGATTCCCCAGTGGGAAAGTGCACCACAGAAAGGCACTCACTCACCCTCTTCTGGATTGGGGATTCACTCCCGAATCCCACCCAGTCCTGGTCACACAGGTTGCCTGTTTACCTTCATGCTAGATTTCAAAATTTCCCATGGCTTTTCCGTTGAACTCCCTATGTTCCCTCTTGAATAATTTGTTGAAAGTGTGATGTCTACAGACTATTTTGAGTCTTTTAAATGGAGTCTGGAAACTCTTCCAGTCAGACATCTTGGAGGAAAAAAAGGACTCTTTCTCTTTATTTGAATTACAAATAATTATTTTAAATGAACACCATTAATCCAGATTATCATGTATTCTACTAACCCTGTAAAACAACCACAACATAACACATTTTAAAGGTACATCCCTTTATGCCACCTCCATGGGTAAAATCTCTCAGTGCTTACCATATCGGTCAAGGCATATTCAAGACATACAAACCAAACTAGGAATTTCAAACATAAATATAAATAACTGGTTCTTTGGGTGACAGAAACATAAAGCAAATACGGGATCTAAAATAAGCAGATATAGCACCCGAGACTTGAGAACCAAAGGATCAGAATTGTCACCAGAAACTAGAAATGTGTTCAAGCTACTTTGCTGACCACCAAGGGGCTTTCCAGATGACTAGTATTGGTACCTAGCTGGGGCATGGAAGAAGGAGGAGGCAGTGGGGTAATCGGTGATAAGAACCATGGGCAATTCTTGAGCACTGGGCAAGTGCTATGTGTTTGGTCCAGAAGGACCACGTGGCACTGGAACTGCTATTGTGTGCTGATGATGAAAGGACGCTGACAGAAGCCTGAGGCAGCAAGGGAGTTCTTTCCCCTCTCATCTGACCTCTCAATCTCACACTATTACCTCCCAGATGGTAAGAAAAACATAGAGATGGAGTTTGCAGTCTCCCATTGTCAACATCACAGAGCAGGTTATAAAACTGGTGAGCCTGGGTTGGGGGCAGGATACATAACATCAGTAAGGGTACCTGATCCTAATCCAGGTGAAGTGAGGTCCAATGAGAGGACCAAACTTCACTTGTACATTAGACCACTTTATGTGTTCAATCCTTACTTGTACCCAACATCTTTAAAATTAAAAACAAATTTTTTAAATTGGTGAGCTTGGCACTGAGACAATAATTACCACAGTTTATCCCAATTACAGTAAACCTTTGCTTCTATATTAATCTAGTACTAAAACATCACTGATTATTTTCTATTAGATTAGTCTCTATCACCAGAGTATATTTAAACTTTTCCATTAAGCTCATTATATCAGGATAATTTTGTATCCTGGGGGTCCACGTTCTGTTTCTTCTCCATAACTGGCTATGGGATCTCTCAATCCTTCAGTTCCCTTCTTAAATTTGATTTGTCTGTAAAAGTTTTCCTTATACCTCCAGTTAAATTCTTATTCTTAGCAGAGTGTTCGGCATATAGTCTATCTGGGAACTCTATGTTAAATAGATAGAATGCATTTGTATTTCTCTCAAGGTTACTATATTCTGTCTCTTTTTTCAAATAATTATTGTTGTGCTAATTGCATCACTCCCTGGGTTCCTTCAGGATAGAAAGGATGTCTCACTCCTGTCTGCAGTCCCCAGATGTTAAGTGCTTATTAATCAATGCAATTTCCAAAACTAATGTATACAAAGATAAAAAAGCAGCTAAGGTCTCATGAATATATGAATTTTAATTTTAAGAAACTGGAAAGTTTAACTAGTTTTTAATAATATGAATTTCTTACCTTTTCTATTCTATGGTTTGCTACTCCAATTATGATTAGTATTTAAGAGATTTAAAATATCTAATTTTCAACAGCCCCAAAGTTTCGTTAGTTGACATTTGAAAATTACAAGGCATTACTTTATTTTTTTCTTTATCAATTATGGCATATAAACCAAGAACTGTGAAAGCTTGTGTCCCTAGCTATGTGCCATCCCAATGTATTCCTCTCTGGAATCAACTTATTGGTTATTTTTCTGTAGAAAAGAATAGCCTGTCAGAAGTAATTTTTTTCATAGCATAGTAAAATGTTATGGATCTGAATGCCCTTTTATTGTCTTTTATCTGCAGAAAATCAGTGTCTTCAGGAAAAAGTGAATACTTGAATACCTGTCAGCTCTGGGTTCAATAAATAAGGTTTCAGTGTTTCAGTCTTATGAATAATTTCAACTTCCATTTATTTGATAAGCAGAAAATTAATTTAAATTATTTTTTCCTCTTGACATCACTAATATTCAGAAATACTTATTGAATACTTTGCTCACAAGAGAGAAAAGTCAACCTCTGTGGAAAACAGTTTGGCGATATTTAAAAGATCTTAAACTCAACCTTCCATATGACTCTGCAATCCCCCTACTGGGAATATACCCAGAGGAACTCAAATCACTCTATGAAAAAGATACCTGCATACATATGTTTATTGCAGCATTGTTCACAATAGCAAAAACATGCAACTAACTGTGCTGCCCATTGAAAAAGGACTGAAGAAAAAATGTGGTATATATACGCAATGGAGTATTATGCAGCCATAAAGAAGGTCAAAATTATAAACTTCACAGCAACTTGGATGGACTTAGATTCTATAATACTGAGTGATCTATCACAGAAACAAAGAACTGAGTATTGCATGTTCTCACTCATAAGCAGACCCTGAAAAATTATTGTAATACTATTTTTAAAAAAAGGATTGACAGTAGTAGGAAACTGCCAAGGTGGAAGGAGGCAGGATTGGCAATAGTGGGACTCTGCTGGAGAAGCGGGGGGTTGTGGGGGGGACCTTATCAACAAGGGTACCTGCATAATGAACATTTGTATGCCTAACCTTGAATTGCACCCCACATCTTTAAAGTAAAAATAAATAAATAAATAAAGTACTCTCTGTTGCATGCAAAAAAAATGTTTTCAACAACAAATCTTATTTATTTGTATGCTGATATTCTAAACGAGTATTAATAATACAACTTTAAGGCCAGACTCGGTGGCTCAGCCTGTAATCCTGCGCTTTGAGAGGCCGAGGTGAGTGAATTGCCTGAACCTGTGGGTTCGAGACCTGCCTGGGCAACTTGGCAAGACCTCATCTCTACAATAAATCAAAAATTAGCCGGGCGTGGTGGTGTGTGCCTGTAGTTCCAGCTACTTGGAAGGCTGAGAGGGAAGGATCACCGGAGCCCCAGCAGGTTGAGGCTGCGGTGGCCGGGAGCGGCCACTGCACTCAAGTCTGGATGACAGAGTGAGACTCCAACTCAAAATAATAATAATAATAATAACAACAATAATAATAATACAACTTTAAAGTGGATATAGATAACAGCAAGCAATTATCTGAAAATTTGCCAGATTATCAATGCTGTGTGTGCTGTAGTGCTTGGTGTGCTATAAATCATCAATGCATAATCTCATTGAGTTAAAAATTGCTTTTCATTTGTTTATTTCTTAATCATTATTTTGAGGTTAAACTGATGCTTTTTCAGTGTACTGACTGAGAACACCAAAGTAGAAACAAGCGATAAGAAATCATTAAAACTAATTTTAAGTATCAGTAAAGGTGTGTTTAGACACATATTCTACCAATCTTTGTTCCTGTTTATATCCCTAAAATAATATTTTACTGATTGTAGTAAATTTTATAACATGAAGTTCATATGCAAAGAGAGGTATATTTCAGAATTAATACTGAAACAGATGAAAAACAGACAAAGCTAAGTGATTATAATAAGGAATGTCTGCTTTAATCAATCCCCTTAACATGATTTAAAACTCCATGTGGTTTATTGATCCGCATTAGACATCTGTCCGACTTTTTAAACTCAATGCATTTTTATCAGTGACCAAAACTAACAATAGTATGCCCGCATAACTGAATTTCTTTGCAGTCATATTTTTACCTACAGTCTAATTTTGCATTTAGAGTCCCATGCTTCTCAAAGCACATTATGTACTAACACTGGACAAGCCTTAGAGCCAATTTGAGTGTTATTAGACAGGAAAGCATTCAAGTGCCTGCTTCTTTCTGAGAATATCAGCTGACAAATCATGGTACCAGGACTTGTCTCTTTATGTGCTCTAATGAGCCTGCAAATGGCTCCCCAGTTTACAATAGTTTTGGCAGCCTTATTGATCTGTGAAACTGGATGTTTTTAAAGGGGATCACTAACAAGGAAGACAGCATTTATTGTGAAAATGTGCAAAAGACATGGGTATGTCATGCTGAGTTATCAAGGAGAAAAACAACATTCTTCTTACATCAACAACAAGATAAACTAGTAGATTTTGAACGTATCACAGGGATTTTGCTAAACCTCAAAAAACAGGACTCAATCATCAGAATGTCTATTAAGTTTTTTTTTATAAAAATATCTTATCAGAAAATTTTTGAAAACAGATAGCTGTATAAACATAATTTCATGACACTATTACACGCATTCTTGACTGAAAGGATTCAAATAAATCTTTCCATTGGTTATTTGTAGTCAGGTGATAATAATCATAAATGACAGTTATAATTCCAAATAAAACAGAAAATGAGGAAATGAGTGTATGTAGAATATTTACTATGGATAATATATGATGCTCTTTACAAGATTTTCAGTGTATAATACAAGCAGAATACTATTTTTGTACTATAAGACTTTACTTTAGTTTTAAACAGACTAATAACATTATGGTTATCCAAGAAGAGAAACAATGTGCTCTCTTTTCTTCATCCTCCTCCCCTCCCCTACTCTCCTCTCCTTTTCCCTTCTCTTCTTCCCTCTCCCCACCTCTCCCTTCCTATTTTTCTCTCTCTCTGTCTCTTCTCTCCCCCTCCAAAAAAAACTCATGAAACTAGTATTCTATGGAAAAGTGTTTCTCCAGACAAGTCACCATAGAATCTTGTTAAAATGTAGATTCTGATTCATTAGGGTCTAGGAAGTCTTCTTTTCCAAAAACTTCCCTGGTGATGCCCATGATGTTGATCTGTCAACTGTATTTTGAGTAGCAAGACTTTCGAACACAGTTTGAGAAATGCTAATCTGGGCAGCAGATCAGGGGACATTGACTATGATTCTGAGAAAGAGAGAAAAGAGATTATTTTTTAGAGTCATGATTTTTAGTGATAAGGTTTTCTAGGTTTTCAACTTGGTTTAAGTAGGCAGGTTTGAGTGTATTGTCAGAGGCAGGTGAATTCACTAGATAGAGATTGGACTGGACAAACAACAATGGGGGAAAAGTGATGGCAAATAGATCTCTGTGAAAATAGACTAAATTGTACCAAAATCACAAGTGGAAGGATTACATTTTAATGAAGAGAAACCCATTTCAGAAGCAAAATGGAAAGGAGGATAAAATCGAGCACGGGTTCATTTATTTTTGCAAACTAATATGGTAGGTCCCTCATTTATTTGCCTTCATTACTAAGCACAGTCTCCAGTTTTAAACAGTCATTAAAGAAAGACTTTGGAAGCTTCTAAAGAGTACGGTGGGAGGGACTAGAGAAGTGTTTCCATTCCTTTACCAATCATTAAATGCCTTCCATTAATTTGACTTGCTGTAGATATTTTTCTTATGTCTTCCATAGGAAACAGGACAGGAAGGAAAGGAATTGCAATGAAAGTGATCATAGCTTGGTACTGCCTATGAACACAAGGCAGGCCTGTTTGCTTGCTCGGCATTCTTCCATTGGCAGCAGACTCACTGTCCTTTGACGAAGTCATCCTCTCCTGTTCCCATGTGATCCTGATGAAACTCTTACTCAAGCCTCCAAGTTTCCAGGCCAATCAAACTTGCCTTTCTAGGAATGTGAACCTCAGGCAGTATTACATAAAGATACAAAATACTTAGCATTAAATCTTTCCAGTGCTGGGACTTTCAGGAGACTGGCCTTTAATTTATACTGCTGAGGTCCCTACCCTTGTCTTTGTTTCTCCCATGATATAAATGATTAAATATCCCCTTGCAATGACTTCCTGCTTCAGTGTTATAAAACCAGCTATTGATTTGGTTATGTATTCACTATATATAAATATACACATATATACACATACATACACACATATATAAATCCTTTGTTAAATTTACAATTATGCTTCACTTTTTACATTTTTATCCTCCAGATAATGCATATAGTTGTGACTTTTACAATGTGCATACTACTAATGCATTAATCTACAGACTTAATTTCTACTAATAAAATGTAGAGTAGCTGGGATCGGTGGCTCAGCCTGTAATCCCGCACCTTGGGAGGCTGAGGTGAGTGGATTGCCTGAGCCCGCGGGTTTGAGACCCACCTGGGCAACTTGGCGAGACCTCATCTCTACAATAAATCAAAAATTAGCCAGGTGTGGTAGTGCACACCTGTAGTTCCAGCCACTTGGAAGGCTGAGGCGGAAGGATGGCCGGAGCCCAGCAGGTCGAGGCTGCGGTGACCAGGAGCGGCCACTACACTCCAGTCTGGGCCATGGAGTGAGACTCCAACTCAAAAAAAAAAAAGTAGAGTAAAAAGTCAAGTTTTTCTGTTTCTAAATGTAGCTTAACTTTGTAACTGTTTCAAATCCTGATTGAATATTAAGTGTATATGGAGAATCTCCTATGAAAAACTACTCTCCTTTGAAAGGAAGGAGACCATTATGCATATCTGTGTTTGTGAGAATCCAGGTAGATGTATATCTCTAGCATAATGTGGGCAAATCAGCTCCTGCCACTGAACAACCACATTCACATGTACATATGGAAGCAGATTCACTGACTCCAAGTTTATGGTTCTTCCTTTTATAACAGTACTATATATCTACACATACAATTTATAAAATAGGAAGATGATTCATACCAGCTTCAAAGCATCATCACAAAGTTTAAATGAAATAATGTATATAAGATGCCAGTCAGAACCTGATACACAATAAGAAATAATAAGATATTTGTTACTTTTCTTTTCTTTTCCCTGATGTTTTTGTCATTTCTCCCGCTTCTCTGATCTAACATACATACAGCTGACCCTTAAAGAACACAAGTTTGAATTGCTCAGGTCCACGTATATACATTTTTCTTCTGCCTCTGCTACCCCTGAAACAGCAAGACTGACCTCTCCACTTCCTCCTCCTCTTTAGCCTATTCAATGTGAAGAAGATGATGATGAAGACCTTTATGATGATCTACTTCCACTTAATGAATAGTAAATATACTTCCTAAGCGGTTTTCTTAATAGAGTTTTCTTTTCTCTCACTTTATTATAAATACAAGATGTAATACATATAACATACAAAATATGTGTTAGTCAACTGTTTATGTTGTGGGTACAGCTTCTGACCAGCTGTAAGTTACTAATACTTAAGTTATGGGTCAATAGTTACTAGTGGATTTTCAACTGTGCCACGGGTCAGTGACCCAACCCCCAGGTTATTCAAAGGTTCGCTATAATGAGCATGCACATACAAACACACAAGTACTCAAGCAGGCACACGTTCTTGTGCACATATATTCGAAGAGGGATCTAGAAAACTATGGACATTCTGCGTGTGGCCTAGTAAGTCGTTAGAACACACAGAATATCAAAGTCTTTAAAAATGTGCATATGCTGCCTTTTGATTCCGAAAAGGCTACTGAACGTAATTTAAAGATGGCGTCTAAGAGATTATACAGAACATAGAGCAAATAAAATGAGCCCTAGAGAAGACATTATTAGGCTTTTGAGGTAGGTTGATTATGATTGATGAGTGCATAGTGAGATTCTGAAATTCCCTCATATCTAAGTTAAATTTTAAAATCTTTCAGTTTTATTATTTTTCTTATCTGATAAAATAACATTTATAAACAAATCTGTAGAGACAAAGACAAATATATTTCTGTAACTATTCTAATATTTCTCTGTAAGTCACATTTGTCTGGGACCACATTTTGTCAAGAACACAAAATCACTGTTGAAATCTAACATTTCCTGTGTTAATATTCATAAAAACTAAGAACACTGATAAATTCTATTTCAGTTTAGGTATATATCTTTGAATAGTAAGATAAGATTCCAGGTATTTTATTTTATGATAATGTAGCATGATATTAACTCATTTTTAATAATTTCTTAGGCTGTTTCAAGTAGCATATGTCTAAAATAAGACTTTAATAGAAGAGAGCACTAATTTATTACTGTATTCTCAAAGTGTACAGGTCATACGTCTTGTTATGGTAGGAACCATGATTTACATACTAGATGTGAGGAAGACAGTTCTATTTTTTCATAAAAATTTATGAGATGAATTGCTTATTCTTGTTGAAAACAAAGGCCAACTAACTTCAGTAGGGCATGGCCAGCAGGAATGATTATAAATAGAACAGATTTTTTTTCATAAAAATTACCACTTTTTCAAGCACTTGCAAAACATAAATTATTAAAATGGTGGTTCTCTGTGTAATGAAAAAGAATCTTAGTCTGAGAATGTGTGGAGGCTGGTTTTATGAAGTGACTACCTTATCCACAAAAGTATTTGACATGTGATTTGAGATAGACTTGTATCATTTTGGGATCCAACTAATTAAAATCAGATGAATGAATTAAATAGAAAAGAGATTATTTTTTAAATGTTAATTTATGTCAGAATTTCTATTGCAGGGTCCATGGACTTATGGGGTACTTAAATGGATTTCATGGAGGGTAAGTGTTCATTCCAGAGCTTTTATGTACAATTTGTAAACATATACAATTGTCTGTGGAGATGGTTCACTTTACATAAAATTCTTGAAGTGTTCTCAAATAATTTATGATTATTTAAATGTGGCTGAATAGACTGGATATGGTGTCTGTATAACATAGATAGATAGATAGATAGATAGATAGATAGATAGATAGATAGATAGATAGATATAGATTAGGCAAGAGGTTTTGTTTCATTAAGGTGGGTTCTTTTCCTCACCTAAATCTTGAATCACTAATTTTTTTTATCTCTTACTCTTATTTATAAAAGAGTCTAGCAAAAAAAAAATAAAATGCATATAAATATTCAGTAAGTAAAGGAATAAATAGATCAATGAAGTACATTTCTCCAAATAGCTTAGTATAATAAAATATATATGGAAAGTTGAGCTACAACTTAATTTAACAGTGATAACATTATTTCCACCAATGTTCATTTATATTATTGCATTATATTTATATTAGTAATATTAGCTACAACCTTATTTAAAAATTTTTTTTGTGTATGTGTTTCTTACAAAGGGATGATTCCAGTCATTGTCTCCTTACATTTTGGTTTAACATTAGGATTTATTCTAATAGTACTTAAATAATTAACAGCTGCAAGTGGGCATGATAGTTCATGCCTGTAATCCCAGCACTTTGGGAGACTGAAGCAGGAAAATCACTAGAGCCCAGGATTTTGAGACAACCCTGGGAACCATAGCAAGACTTCTTTCTACAAAATAGATACATATATACATACATACGTAAATAAGCAGGCCATGATGACACACCTGTAGTCCCAAATGCTCAGGATGCTGAGGTGGAAGGATCACCTGAGCTCAGGAGCCTGACTTCCAGCCTGGATGACAAAGTGAGAACCTGACTCCATAACAACAACCAATAACAAAAAAATTACAGCAGCAGGCTATGATTTTGCCCCTGACTGTCTCTTCTGTCTACCCCTCATCCTTCAGCTTAATTTGTTCCAGTTTTACTCACTTCCTTCAATTGCTTGAACACTACAAACACACTTCTGCCCAGGTACTTTGCCTTTTCCATTTTCTCTCTCTGGAATTCTCTTCCCTTTGATATTTGCAAGGCTCAATTTCTTATTTGATTCAAAAGTTGCCTTTTTAAAAGTTCTTTTTTTGTGACATTACCAAAATAACCTTCCCCATTTCACTGCAATCCACTTATCATGATTTTTTTTAACCTAATTTGTTTCATAGCCTGATCTACCATTCTATATGATCTTCTTTTCATTTGTTTTTTGTCTGTTCTTACCCCTAGAATGAAATCTCTGTGAGTACAGCGATATGGTCTATTGTATTCATACTTGGAATAACTTAATAAACACACTGTAATTGCTCACTAAATATGGGTTAAATGACTGACTTACAGATAATTGGGTTTATTTTCTTTATTTTTATATTTGATATGCAAGTGCATCTTTAACATGTCATGCTTGCATTCTTTCACCTGAGGTATGATAAAAACTCCTTTATACATTGTTTTCTAGCATTGTACTTAGATGGATCAAAATATTATATATATTAAACTTAATTAATTTTTAGTTTTATAGTTTAAAAAATCATGTTCATATGCATCAAATAATTTTTACTGCATTCTAATATTATGCAAAATGTATCATAAGAAAAAACCTCCATAATCAAAGAAGTTGGGTTGAAATAATAAATCCAATCAAGTGTAGTCTACAATAGATACAATGATTATTTCTAGATGTTTACTGTATAGACACATTTTGTGTTCATGCAATGCTTGAGCAGATATGCTTCAGCAGATAAGTTTGAGCAAATAATTTTGGGAAGAAATTATCTACATTAATTTTATTTTTAGGAACTAATGAAAATAAGTCTTAGACTTAGATATTTTGATAACCCAGAGACATTCTTGGGCAGACATTTGTTGAAGAGAGCTTTGATTTGTAATGCCTAGTTTTGAGCTAACGAAACATTTTATATGCGTTATGTATATATGTTCACAATTTTTCCAGTCAGTAGTTAGCTAGAGGCAATTTGCACTAACACACAGGTCGATCATTAACTTTTCAAGTTTGTGATCCAACTGTCAAACACAGGTACCTATAAAATTAAATTTGCGCCGGGCTCGGTAGCTCAGGCTGTAATCCCGCACCTTGGAAGGATGAGGTGAGTGGATTGCCTGAGCCCATGGGTTCGAGACCCGCCTGGGCAACTTGGTGAGACCTCATCTCTACAACAAATCCAAAAAATTAGCCGGGTGTGGTAGCGCGCGCCTGTAGGTTCAGCTACTTGGAAGGCTGAGGTGGAAGGATCGCTGGAGCCCAGCAGGTCGAGGCTGAGGTGGCCGGGAGCGGCCACTGCACTCCAGTCTGGGTGACAGAGTGAGACTCCAACTCAAGTAAATAAATAAATTTGCTTACACTTAAGTTATACCTAAAAAAGGAAATGATTCAAAATCTATCCTTTCTGAATTGTTTACTACATTTTACTATTATTAAATCGATTCACTTTTCTCCTGACCCTCAAAACTCATTAATTTCTTTCACAGTTTCATCTGTTTTCTTTTTAACTGTGAATGGCTGGTAGCCTACAAGGCTGTTCCTCATTTTCCTGACAAATCCATCATAAGCCAATGTATTAATGCAGTGTTTTTTTCTGGGGATTGATAGATAAACTAAAGCTCATTGTCAATGGCATTGTAACCATTATATTTATTCTATTATCCCCAAAATCCATTAGTGTTTTTTCTTATCTCAATGCCTTGTATATTTTACTTACAGAATTACACTTAGTTATCATAATAAATTTCCATGCTAATGGCAACAATGTTCCTCAGATGGTAGAATTGAAAATTACAGAATTAACTTATTTGCCATCATTAAACTAGTTAATGGCAGGTAGATCCAGAAACCCAGATTTATTTGGTATCACACAACCACAATATCACGTAATAAAATTTTTACCATCAAAACTAGCTAATTAGAGAAGGATTTGTAACATTTGTGAACAGACACAGAAGACAGTAGCCGCTGATAATAAAGTATTTTGAAATCTAGAGTAGTTTAGACATTGTTCTTTTGAAACTTATTATTTATGAAAAATAAGAGGTTCATATTCAAGTGCACCTTTAGAATACAATTTTAAAATTATTGGTTGATGAACTTTCTTGAGAAGCAAATCGCAGAATTTTTTTTCTATAATACATATATTGCCATTATTGATTAATTTTTCTAAGACTTTCATCTTAGTGACTCTAATCCAGGAGTGATATCTCTCCTCCCTGCCCCAGGACATTTGACAATGTCTAGAGATAATTTTGATGACTGTGTGTGCGAGGGGTGCTACAGACATCTCTTGGGGAGAAACTAATACTGTAAATAACCTGCAATGCACAGAAGAGACCCCACAGCCAATCAATTCCCCATCCAAAATTGTCAACAATGGTAAGATTGGCAAAAACCGAATTAAATGCACATCTTATTTTGCTTGTATAGACAGTGAATTTATTAGAAGGTGATATGAGAAGCATAAACCTTAGAAATAATGAGAATATATTTTTCAGATGATCTTACTATCATCTGAAAAAAAAACTAGTAAGAAAGAAACAGATGTTGAGGTATATATGCAAACAAAATGGGTTTCCTTAAAATACATGCATGTGTTCATAATAGCTTATTCATAATACCACAAAAGTGGAAAACATCAAAATGTTTACAACAGGAGTTGTGAAAATAGAAAAATAAATTGTGCTATAATCACATAATGGATACTACACAACAAAAAATAATCAGCTACAACTATAAACAATGACAGAAATCAATCCTCAGACCTAATGTCAGGAAAGAAACAATAATGTATATATTATATAATATCATTTTTATGCAGTGTAAAAACAGACAGCATTTAGCTACAGTGTTAGAGGGCAGGGGTGTGTTATCTTTGGAGAAGGGTAATAGCTGGAAGAAAGCATATTATGAGGAACTCTGGCTGTTGGTCATGTTCCAGTTCTTGAACTTGGTTCTGGTTACATGGATGTGTTTACTTTACAAAGATGTATCTGTGCAATTTTGATTTTCCCACTTTCTTCTTTATATGTTATCACTTAAATGTTTACTTGCAATATTAAAAACTGATTTGGTTACAAAAAAATGCCATTATCAGATCGACTATAAAAATACTGTTAGTAATTATACTAATTGTTCTTAGGTAACTTCCAGAAGCAGTTGGATCTGAACACATTTCATTAATCAGAGGTAAATAACAGACAATGCTATTTCAAATGTTCTATTACAAATGTTCTATAAATAGAAATTGAACCCTTTTAGATATAGATGAAGAGAAATGAAAAGGGAAGGTAGTGTTAAACGTCAGTATTCTGGTGATTAATGTTTATTTATTGTACTTTGTCATCATTTAGAATTAACATTGAGAATTAGCAAAATTCTCACTCTTTGGTGACTTATCATTATCATGTGTAATATATTCATATTAGGTGAATTAGCAAATTACAATAAACAAATTATAACTGTTTCCTGTAGTTTTCCACATCTACAACCATCTAAAAGAAAAATCTTGAATTTCAAAAGAAAAGTATTTTGTACTAATAATATTACTGTGGTGCTGTGGAATTAAATGTGTGTTGTGTTTGCTGTATCAACATGAACATGTATTAAATGTGCAATGTATTACTGTGCTATTAATAGATAAAATATTATTAATATGTAGGTATTCTTAAGACCTCTTCTAGTTTTGATTTGTTGAGAATGTATATACTGTCTAATATTAAGTATTTCTTGATGTTTGCCATAATCTTTAAAAAAAAATCTTTATTTTAAAATTGTGGGATACAATTCGGGATTAGGTATTCAAATATTCATTGTTCAGGAACCCTTGTTGATGAGGTGTGGCCCCCCTTCCACAGGCAGATTTCTGTCAATCCCACCTCCCTTCCCCTCTCCCACCCCCCATCCCTCACTCCCCTGCAGTTTCTGGCTACTGTGAATCCTTTCCAAGTAGATTTTGTAGTTTTATTACATGTAGGCTCTACAACATTTGTGCTTTTGATTTTTCATAATCGACTCAAAAATTCAAGTAGAATTTAACTTGACTTTTGACAGAGATTTATGAGAAAAAAATCACAGACCAATGAGTGTGGAGAAAATCAACAGACCCTGTATTTCCTAAGGACCATTCTTTCTTAGGCCAAACTCCCATCTGTTTTTGCACTGCCTCTTTAATATATTTATTTGCATTTTGTTTATTGTAGTCCTTGACTCAAACAGAATCCCCCCCATCCAACACACATACACACTGCATATAAAATAAAATTTACATTTTACAGTGTGACATTTAATCCTATGCCTTTTTATGTAATATAGTTCAATAACAGCATCCTCTTCAAAACCACACACAAACACACAAACATCATGTTTCTGAATGTCTTGGACCACAAAGGAGTCTCTGCCGTTATATAAGTGGGGAAACTGAGAAATTTTGGAGGAGGGTGTGACTTGCCCCAAATCCCCTAGCCACTGAGTATTAAAAATAGAAATATCACTCAGATCCTCTGAAAGCCTAATTCCTTTCTTGATCTTGTCTACCATTGTATTTACACTACTTAGTAAGATTCCACTAAGATTTGAATCAAGTTCTTTAATCTATTTTTAATCATACTTGATGATTGATAATCCAACAAATCATCAACCTCATATGTATTACCTGATATAAATAATTTTAAAATATTTCAAAATAAAATAATTAATTTATAACAATTAGGAAATTAAGTTATATCCTAAGAATGTATTTTAACAGGTATTGTATTTTTTAAAAGAGATTAATTAGCATTGGTAGGTTGTTTCTACTTAAGAGAAGAATTTAAAAGAGGAAATTTAAAAAAGGAAATAAATGTTTGTTGTACACAATATCTAGAACTTGTACTAGTAAGGAAAAAGTCTAATTTTTGAGATGAGTCACCTTCTTATTGTACTAAGCATCATTGTAATATTTCAGTTTGTTATGTTTAAACCTAGAAAGTATAAGGTCTGTTTAGGTATCTTGGAGCCTAGCAACAAGAAGATTGTTTTAAGCCATTTGTTACTTTGCTTGTAAAACAAACTCCTTTATATAGAAATGGAAAAACAAAACTGTTCTGTTAAGAATCTTTTAATTTATGTTTCTGGCATTCCACTTGCTTCTGGTTGAATTATTGTTAACATGTAAACTTTTACTTAAACAGATTTATTCTTGTACCCTTAACTTTCTGAAACACATAAGAAATTATGCATATATTTAACTGGAAGTCTTATATTAAAGCAATGAATTATGCTGAACCCATGGGAGTCCATTGAATGGGATTGCATGATCATATGATAGTATATTATTGCCTTATCATACAAGTATAATATGTATTGAATTATACCCATAGCAGAAAAGTATTCTTCCAAGTACAGGTGTATGAAGAATTTTAAAAACAAACAAACCCTCAAGTGTTTATGTGTGTCTCTATGTATGTATTTTAATTTATATGTGTGTATATAACTTATATTATGTATAGTCTATAAATATGCTGTTATTTATTAACATGTATGTTCAAAGGGAAATAGGGGAAAGAGTTATATTAGAGTGATACACGCTCAGTTCACCTGAAACTTTTTGATCCAAGCATCTGTTATTCTTTCCTACAGCAACAGATTCAATAATCCCACCAAGCCCACTATCACTAATCTATGACTTTCAGTGCATATTAATTCTCCTCATATTAATTCTTATTAGTTTTCATCCATTAGCTTCCATGTAAAACTAAAATATTCTGAGAATTGAAAGGGAAAATAAAACATTCTTCCCACTACATCCTAATAATAAAGAAAGAAACCAGATAGCTGCTCAAGACACACCTGAAATAATACCCCTTAAATGAGTCTCAGAGGAAATGGCTATATTATCACAAATGTAAAGTTAATATATTGGCAATTGTATTTCTTGTCTGAAGTTCCTTATCTGAAAAGGATCTTGTCAACAATGGCAAATACTTTTTATGGCACATAAATAGTGATATTTAGGCTAAGAATGTAAAAG
Organism: Carlito syrichta; assembly: GCF_000164805.1. NCBI lineage: Eukaryota > Metazoa > Chordata > Mammalia > Primates > Tarsiidae > Carlito > Carlito syrichta. The sequence goes on from NW_007248295.1 coordinate 667,307, forward strand.
AGCATCTGAAGCAAAATAGTAAACCTGCAAATAAGCACATTGCAATCTTACCCACCCCTTTCTTTCTTCATTTTTCTCTCTAATCTAGACTAAAAATCACTTACTCTGCACAAACTAAAACACACAAAAATCTTATACACTACCAGTTTCACTAGAAAGTAAAGGAATTTTCTTAAAACAACAAATATAGAATTAAAGTTTTAGCCATGATAAGAGACAAGGAATATAAAAAACACAAAACATTTTTCCTTAAGATATAAGACATCAGACATCAATATACTAATAATCGGTCACTCAGAAATATAAATAAGTTGAAGCTAAAACTCTAGCATTAAATATCAAGAAAATAATTAAACTTATCAGTAACATCTCTGGTCATCTTTAGACACAACCTAAAATCCTGACTAGGAGTAAATATTTCCAATCTACTACTAATGTAGGATCATGGTATTCTTCACTTACTACATCTAATGAATATGGGTCATACTAAAAATTACTATTAAGAATAAGAATCAACAAAGACATTAACAACATATTTAGATAACCTTAAATAAACCACATATTACAATGTATAAAATATTTAAAGAAATATAGAATTTAGAAATGAAAAATAGAGATTATATAAATGGCTAGGTGGATATTAAAAATTTTTTTTAAATTAGAAATATGTGTTAAAGTTGATTAGTCAATACATGTTCTTAACAAAAGAATAAACACAAATATGAATAATTTATAAAACTAAAAAAAAATCTAAAAATACTACTTACAATAATGTTTGGGAAACAAAGGAAGTGGGAAATATGAAAGAGGGTTTAGAATGTATTCTAAATCAGAAAGTTAAAACTTATATTTAATCAGATTAATCAAGGAGATTAGAGAAAGAATGAAGAAATTGTAGTATATTTTTCAGAATCAAAGAGAAATATCACTCTATAGATACAAAAAGCAAAACATAGACCAATAAGAATAAGTTAAAGTTTTACCTAGATATATATATACAAAAACTGTTGACCAACAAAGACAGAGAAGATTATCTTTAAAATAACCAGAAATAAATGACAAGTTAATGTCAGATTTCTCAACAATGATGACATCTAGAAGACAGTGAAATAATACCTTCAATAAAGAGAGAACAAATAGATCAGTAGAAAAAAGAAAAAATCCACAATATTCTAAAATTGTATATCTAGGAGATTGTTTTTTTCAAAAAGAGGACAAACTAAAACTACTTAGCATATAAACAAAAATGGAAACAAGCATGCCAACAGACTGGCACAAAACAAAACAAACAAACTAAAAACAACTAAATGATGTTTTCCAAAATGTAGTTGAACTCAGACAGGAGGACTGATACACGAAAGGAAATAGTGATGAAACAAAGCACAAATTGTGAAAAGATATTTGCAACTTATATGTAACACAGGTTGTGTAGTCAGTGTACTGAAGGAAATTTTGTGAATCAAACAACTGTTTTTAAAAAGAACTATTTCGCAAAAGAAACATAAATGGAAACCAAATACATGAAAAAATACTTAGACTCATTTATAATAGGCAAATGCAATAAAGAAAGTGATAAGATGCTATTTTACACACACTGTTTTGGCACATATCAATGCCACAACATGTCGGAGATAATATATAGAAGAGTTGTATATGTAGTTGTGTTAAATTGGTACAAGCATTTTAAACTATATGTAATATTTTTAATAATCTTTCTTTTAAAGAGGTTTTAAATTAACAGACAACTTGCAAATGTTATACAGAAAATCCCAAATATCTCAAAGAATAAAGGAAAAGATAAAGAATAAATTACCCAGGTTCAAAGAAATGTGAGATTTCATTAAGCAAACCAATATGTGCACTACAGAAGTAACAGGAGTGAAAGAGATTTAGAAACAGTAAAAATATTTGACATAACCATGCCTGAGCAGTTACCAAATCTGAAGAAAAACATTAATCTTCAAATCTAAGAGGTAATACACACTCAAGACAGAATAAATGCAAAGAGATCAAAATAAACATATCACAGTAAAAATGTTGGATAGCCAAAGACCATGAGAAAATCTTGAAAGCAGTAGGAAAAAAGAATTCAGCTCTTACAAGGAAACATCAATAAGAGACAGCTAATACAATGACTGAAGTGATGTTTATAGTTTTAAATTCCTATATTAAAAAATAAAAATATCTGAAATTAATAACTTTCCAGTTTAAATTGTCAGAAAAAAAGAAAGAGAAAACCAAAGTTAAACTAAGCAGAGGAAAAGAATAAAAGATTCGATCATAAATTGATGAAATAGAGAATTAAAAAGCAATAGAGAAAAAACAATGAATCTACAAGTTTGTTCATTAAAAATGATCAGAAAACTGACAAAATTTTAGCTAGATTCATCCAGAAACAGGAGAAAAGCAAAAAATTACTAAAATTAAAGATGGAATAGAAAATATGAATAGACCTATAAGAAGAAGATATAATAATAATCAAAATTTACTCACAAAGAAAAGTCCAGGCACATATAGCTTCACTGGTGGATTTTACCAAACCACATAGAATTAATATCATTTTCAGAAAATAGAAGAGAATGTACTTTCCATTTGTTTCAATGATAGTGACAAAAAAAATTCAATGGGAAAATGCAGTCATTTCAATAAATGATGCTTGGGCACCTGGATATGTAACTGATTGAAATTTGACTCTTACCTCATATCTCATACAAAAATTTTCTAAAAATAGACCATAGATCTAACTGAAAGCATTAAAAACTGCAACTATTAAAGGAAAACATCAGGATAGATTTATGGCCTTGTGTTTGCCAATAACATCTTAGACATTTTATTAAAACACAAGCAACAAAAGAAAAGTAAATTGGACTTCCAAATTTATAACTTTTGTCCTCCAAAGTACATCATCAAAAAATTAAAATACAACCCACTAGATGGGAAAAATACTTGAAAATCATTTATCAGATAAAAAATTCTATCTAGACTATGTAAAGAATACAATTCAGTAATAAAAGACTAATGACTCAATTATTAAATAAAAGAAAGATCTGAACAAATATTTCTCTAAAGTGTATGAACAAATGGCAAATAAGCACATAAAAAATGCCCAAAATAGCTGGTCATCAGAAAAATTCAAATCAAATGCACAATGAAATGCTATTTCCCACACACTAGGATGACTGTAATAAAATAGATAATAATGGGTGTTGTCATGAATGTGGAAAAATTGGGAAATGCATACACTGCTAGTGGGAATAAGTAACAGTGCAACTGTATTGGGAAACAGTTACACAGATCCTCAGAGTGAAACTTTGAGTTACCATCACTCAGCAATTCTATTCCTGAGTATAGAACCAAAAACAATGGTGAACATATGCTCTCATATAAACTTGTGTACAAATATTCATAAAAGCATTATTCATGTAAGACAAAAACTGTAAATAACACAGATGTCTGTATTAATCACAACTAAATAAAATGTGGTAAATCCCTGCAATGAAATAATATTTGTCCATAAAAGAAATTCAAATGCTGATACATACTATGAGGTAGATTAATCTTGGAAATATTATTCTAAGTGAAAGTCAGTTACAAAAAAAAAGTTACATAATTACTTTTATAAGAAATTTCTAGAATAGGCTGATCTATGGCATCCAAGTAGATTCATGTTTGTTAGGGCTGCACCTTGTTTAAGGAGAAATGGTGGGTCCATGTTATTGGCTGAAGGAGGTGATACTACATTTTGGAAGTGAAAAATATGTTCTAAAACTGATTCCCATGATGGTTGTACAACTCTGTGATTATACTAAAGACTATTGAATTGTGCTTTTTTTTTTTTTTTTTTTTTGAGTCAGAGTCTTTCTCTGTCACTCAGGCCAGAGTGCAGTGGCATGCTCACAGCCACTGCAACCTTGACCTGCTGGGCTCAGGTGATCTGTCCACCTCAGCCTTCCAAATAGCTGGAACCACAGGCGCATGCTACATTGCCCCACTAATTTTTTTTTTACTATAGAAAGGAGGTCTTGCCAGATTGCCCAGGCTGGTCTCAAACTCCTGGACTCAGGTAATCCTCTCACCTCTGCCTCCCAAAGTGCTGGGATTATAGGCATGAGCCACCTGCCCAGACTTGAATTGTGCATTTTAAATGCATGGCATGTACAGTAAGAGAATTATATCTCAATACAGCCATTAAAAAAATAAATAACTGAATAAAGCCAAAACAATATGCATGAGGAACATATCACTAAGTGATATAATAGAATCCTATATAACATTTTTATTAAAAAGCAAAAATCAATAAGATGTTAGATTATATATGTGACAAAACTTAAATCAATAAGTTAACTGAATATTGGACATAAAATTAAGACTACCTCTGTATAAGAGAGGGCATGCAGAAGAATCACATTATGAACAGCATACAGAGAGAGTGGAAGGTATTGGTAAATTTCTGTTTCTTAATTTACCTATCGCGATTACTGAGTTAATTGTTATCTTGTTACATATATATTTTATGTATTGGATCCAGTCTTTTGTGTCCAATGCTTATGACATAATATTGCTTAAACTAAGAGAAAATGAACATAACTGAGAATCATCACTCTCATTTTCCATTTACATTCCCATTACCTGCATACACGTTCTTCCTACCTCCAACTTTACAACACAGAAGAAGATGTAGCTTTTCATCTCTTCAAGGTGAATATTCTGTTTTTGTTTTAGTTCCATTACTGTAACACGGGTACCCCATGTCATCGATTATCCCTCCAGTGTCCTCAGTCTACCTGCTATCCCTAGTCTCTTCTCCTTGGGCTGTGAGCATAGTTGAAAGTGTCCAATCTTTAAACATTAAACTTATTTACAAGTAATTTTAATTTTTCCACCTTATTTATTTCTTCCACTTGTAAGTTAGCTTTGACGTACTCTCTCTAACTCATTTAATCAAGTTTCTGCAATATGTCCCCCACCTTCATCATTTCAATAACATGACTTTCTAAAGCTATTCAGGAAATAACTTGTAAAAGCTGACTTTCTGCAGCATTTAATTTTATAATTATTCTCACATTTCTCCTCCTCCACATTCTATTATTTTAGTTATTCATATAATAAGTGTCTTGAGCGCCTCTACCTTGCATCTAGTTAAGAATGTGGTCTTGCTCTCACAGTACTTACAGATTTATGGTAGAGATTGGCATCAAACAGGAAACCAATCAACTGTATAGTCAGAAATTGTAATGCATACATTTGAGGAAGTCTGCATGGTGTGATGAGGGATTCAAATAAATGAACCTGATTTATATTAGAGTAGTATAGTTTAAACCTGACTGCAGATAGAAATCATTTCAAGAAATCTAAATATTGACCATGCCCAAGTCCTAATCTCAGAAATTCTGATTTAATTGGCTTAGGGTATGGTGCAGGCATCAGGGTCTTAAAAATTCCACCCAGTTGATTAACCTTTAACTCCTTCACCTTCAAGTTGAATTGTTCACTGTGTGCTGAGATTCTACTTTTCTAACAAGCTGATGTCCATGGTGTTGACCATGAGCACAGTCTATTGGTAATAGAGGTGGAAAGCATTTCAAGAGGGTAAAAATTGGAGGTAAAATAGCTTGGAGACATACCTTAAGTGTTAGAGCGAAAGGTATGAGATGAGACTAAAAAAGAAAAAATAAAATAATGCAAAGCCTTGCAAGACTTTTAATTTCATCCTAAGTCATACCAAGCAATTAATAGATTTAAGCAGTACAAGGATGGCATGAATTGATTTGCATTTTAAGGTATTACTCCAGCCACTGAATTGAAGAGAAATTCAAAAGAAAGCAAAAGTGAAAGTTAGAAGATTAATAAGAGGCTATTACAGTTATCCACACAAGAGAGATTTTTAAATTTACAAATGTAGTGAAAGATATACAAAATTGAACACATTTGACATACATTCTTTAGTCAGAACAAGTAATCTTGCAAAAGCATGTATGATTCATAAGATACATATATAATAAAATATATAAAATTGTAGATGTCTACTAGATACCCAAGAAGAGATAATGAGTAAATAGCTGGTTATAGAGGACTGAAGCTCTGAAGGGAAGGTTAAGTTCAAGCTCATATTTGAAACTCTATGTATCATACACTGTCTCTACTTCATAAGGAGTGAATATATTTATATCATTTTTTACTCAAGCAATATCTAGTAACTTATAACCAAGTGAAAGAAAGCATTCTTGATGTGTTTTAGAGTTTAACTATTGCATATGTTAGAAAAGGACAGACGGCATAGTGGGAAATGGAAAAATGAACCATGACATTTTCAGGTTAGCTGTGAGTACTTCACATAAACATGCCATTTTCTTCTTCCACAACTGCACAGAATTCTTCAGCCGTACCAAACAGCAAAGGTGGAAGACAGAAGGGCCTGAGCTTCCTGGGCTCGCTTTGTGGCCGAGGGTCCTCAGCGCACCTGGACTTTGTCAATCAGGCAGGCCTCCAAGACTGGCTCCCAACAATACACTGGTATGTTGATATTTTTTTTCAAATCCATGACAAACTACGGATAGAGCCTATAAAGATACACCGATCTACAATTGAGCCTGAAGAAGCTTCCACATTAAAAAATTTGGAAGAATAGTCAACAAAACACACTCAGAAAAATCAGTTAAAGAGTCTATAACAACTCCCAACAGACTCTAGTATTATGAAAGGAAAGAAAAGGAAAAAAAAAAAAAGTTTCTGAAATAAGGGTTAGACCAATACTATAAAATGTTGCTGAGAGGTCAAGTAAAATTAGGACATGGAAGTGGACATTTCATTTGACAACAAAGATCATTTGCAAGAGCAAGTTAAATGGAAAAGTGAGGACAGAATGCACATTTTGTTGTTGTAGTTTCATAGTAAATAAGAGGAGAGGAAATAAAATATGTATGACAATTCTTGCCAAAAGCTGATGCTTCTTAATCTCTTTTGTAAGCATTCCATTTTCTTCTAATTCCCTAAATGTTGAAATTCCTCTTTTTCTCATTCTCTACATTTTTTTCTAAGTCATGAACCATACCCTTTCTTTTAAGCAAAACTTAGTCCCCAGAGCTAGTGCTTTATATTTAGCTAACTTCCCTCTGGAAGTCTCAAGAGACTAAAGACAAAAACATCTCAAAGGCATCTCAAAAGAATGTAGACATCTGAGAGGGAAATAACTAATGGTATCGATGTAAACATTCATTTTTCAGTAAAACCAAAACTGCCTACCCAAGAAGATGCAGGAAGAAAAAAAAAAAAACGGAGCTGAAGGAACAAAAAGAAATGCTTTGAAATTTCAACTATACAAAAGAAACAAAAGGGCAATGATAAAGTCACTTAAAATGTGTGACTGAAACTGTGCCTTGGATGATATAAACTTCCCTGCTCTCTTTAGAGAATATTTCCCAGGTAACACATATGATCAAAAATATATAGGTAATGACTGTGTAAGTATCTATTGTTACAAATAACATAAGTAGAAGACTTATTTTAAAGGTGGGCATACCCTAATTTGATTTCAGGCCATTAGAGTTTAACTACTTTGAAAAATCTACTGGAACTATATGGAAAAGGTCAGCATGAGATGGATGTAGCCAACATTTATAATGGAGAAAAGGTGATCATTCTGAAATATCATAAACTGAGGCTGGCAAAATCAAGTGACAGCAAGATGTATCAAAATATAAAACAAACAAACAAATAGTAATTCAAAGTATGATAAGACTCATCTCAAATAACTTTAAGAAAAATTATACCTTTGACTGTTATGCAAAATTGAATAGAGATGAGGAGAAGATTAAAAGATCTTTGCCATTCATGTGTAGGATCTCTAACATTTTGATCATTAAGTCCTTCATGTAGTAGTATCCTCCCCAAACCAAAATGGTTCTTGCCCCCACAATAACTCTTATGTCCATGTAGTAAGAGACTCATTAAATTTGTTAAAAGATTGACTATTACCCAGTGAAATTGAATCACAGTGCATCTGTGTGCTATGATTTAATAATTTAGGTAAGATGTGATCAATATTTGGTCAGGATTTTCAGAAGCCTTTGTTAAAATTCAAAAAGTGTTGGAGAGCAGTAACTTACTAATGTACTCATATCTTTAGGGAATGTGAAAACAAGCTGCAATTAATTCCTTTTGACCAACCATTAATATGCCATTTTACTAATACCAACAAGGCTACATGAATAACACAGCTTCTCAGCCTTTAGAAGCCCTTGGCTTACAGCAAAATTCCACTGGCTATACAAGAAATATTATTGTAATATCACAGACCAATGTAGTTGTGTAAAAACATACAGGTGCTGGAAAAGAAGAAGACAGCCGTATTTATGAATACAATAGAGCAGATGTAAAGACCGAGAGATATCAACATTAAGGTGAATTTTTGTTGGTGTTTGAAGCGTGATGCTTCTGTTAGGTGGGTAAAAGAGGGAAAAGGCATTTCATTAAAAAAAAAAAAAAAAGACCAATGGGCACTCAGTGGGAAGTTAAAAATCCTTGCAGCCTTCCTTCCTGTCTTCCTCCTCATTCCTTCTTCCCTGTAACCCAATCCCCACTATCCATTGCAAAAGTACCTGAAACCCGTCAATCATACATGAACATTTTTCAGACTCTATCAAAGGCCTGAATCTGAATTTTTGAACCTTAGTAGCTGTCTAGTTTCACGGTTGAAATTTTCTTCTTCAAATCTAAGTATCTTACTAAGTATAATCCTCCATTAAAGAGAGAGAGAGAGAGAGAGAGAGCATAAAAACATTTTAAGAATTATTAAGCTGATTCAATGCCTCCAAAAAAGAATCCCCAGACAGAATTGCACATCCCTGGCAATCTTTTTTTTTTAAGCTATATTATTTATGGAGCTTTCTGGTAATATCCCAAGTAAAAAGGTTTAGAAGGCTACTTTGATTTATTTAACGAGTTATTTGTTCTGTGCTACCAATGGGAGGGATACAATAAGTTATGTGATCTAGCACTGGAGATAGCTTCTTATAGAATCAACTACAATGTAGAATGTGATAACTGGAGTGCAAAAGCACATAAGAAGATAATAAATACAGAGAATAATTTCAACAAGGAAGACTGAGAAAGACTTTATAGAAATATGCCTAAAATAATGGGGAGGAATATATAAATATATTTCCCTATGACTGGCTTTTATTCGCCTAACGATGGTCTTGAGACTCTTTCTTTATAGATTACCCTATACTGTCTTATGCTGTATCTTGCTTTGTTAAGTACTTCTGTTTCACGTGAGACTGGCACAATGTATTGCCATGCCTATTTCTATTTAGATTTTGTCTATTAAGATTTTTTTTCTTACTTGTCCCAAAGTGTTATATATAAAGTGCCTGAAATTATATAATTTGACAATAAAGTGAATGGTTTCACTTATAGACTTTCAATTATAAGTGAATATTAACATAGTGAAATTTTGAAACTTAGTTAATACCCATAGCACTAGAAAAACATAAACTTCATAGTTGTTACTTTAAAACATTTTCATTAGAAATATAACTTTGGTTATAAATATCTGATAAATACTTGTCTTTATGTATAATTGACTTTAGTGTAGAAACTGTTAAACTGTACAAACATGTACATTAATTTGTGACCTTTATACAAATTCTAGATTTTTATATTATTCAAACAATTTTAGCAGTATTGGTTTACAACAGTTAAATCAACATCTGGTCGAACTTAATGTCCATATTACTGTGTATGTCAGTGTCACATTTGATGATAGTATTAATTAGTTTTCCTTAGAGCTGCGAAGTTTTCCAGGATGTAATGAAGATGGCTTCTAAGGGGCCCTAAATATGTCACAAGGATGAGCTCTTCCTTGGGGAAAGGCTGCACACAACATGGTGATGTTAGTTTAGACAAATAAAGGGAGTAGATGGCAGGTAGTGGACATGAAAAACAATAAGTGCTCTTAAATTGTTAAGCCCAAATCCTACCACCACACCAATACCTCTACACACACAGATACACACACACACACACACACACACACACACACACACACACACACACACACACCTTCCAGGGGATGTTAAGCAAAAACAAAAAATCTAAGTTTTAGGAAATTTCTCTTTTGGTATTTAAAGTCAAAAAAACCTGACTTTCTTTAATTATTGGTTTTGTGACCAAATGTCCCAAAGATGGCATTTCCTTTTCTTAAAGAAACCAACATTTTTTATAGCTAGAAGTTTTTCAACTTTAGCCACTCTGGATAATATCTCCATGGGAATATTATGCACATCCTTAGCCACATTTTTATCATCTCTTTACATGGAAATGGGACTTTCAGTGAAATAAGTTTCCTGCTACCTGCTGAGGACACTGCAGGATCTTGTCAGGATGTTGTGGTCACATCACTCACGGGAACCTCTCTTAAGAAGGCATCTGTAAGTGGGTTAGCATTCTCTGCATTACAAACTCTCACTCCTTGTACCCCACATCTTTAAGATAAAAATTTTAAAATAAGAAAAAGAAAAAGCACAGGCTTACACAGAGAAAAAATAAAAACTCTATGCATAAGGAAACGCTTGCATTAATTTCCGAATAAGTAATCCAGATTCAGACTATCAGAAGCCAAAGAAAAAAACTAACCTCTTGATTCCAAAGCTTTGTTCTAAAATTCACCTCTGTCATTTGGTTGCAAAATCATTTATATTGATTTGGTATTTTATTTGCTATTTTGTTTAGGATCGTATTGAGTTATGCAGATCAACAGGAGGCGAACTGGATAAAACCTGACATTGTTAGCAATGTGTTTTCACGTTTAGGAATATTGGCCATTTACTCAGCTCTTTTATATTCTCCAGTAAAATGTTATACATTTCTTCATAGAATTAGAACACATTTATTTATAGGTTCATCTCTAGGCATTTTTAGGTTTTTTTCAGTTACATTTTCTAATTGGTTACAGCTGGTTTTTATGACAGCTATTAATTTTGACAGATTGGTTTTATACCTGGCTGACTGATTTTATACCTGCTTTTACCAGTGAAGTAGAGAGATTTTGTAAATATATAGAAGGATATTTATATAAAGGATATTTCGTATATGAACACATACATATATATGTAATCTCGACCTCTTAGGGCATTTTAGGTGGAGAGGAGCTATGTGCCTTCATTCGTTCAATCTGCCATCATGATCCAGTTTCCTGAATTTAATATTTCTAAATTTGAGGGAGCAACCTAATTTGGGTATTCACAGTCATAGAGTTCACTAAGGACAACATGACTCATTTGTAACCTAGTAACCACATTTTTCACTCAATTACATATTGTCGTGCTTACTGAGTGACTGCTCCGATGTGCTCTTTCAATGTACCTGCATAACAATCACTGGAAAGCTCAGTAATTTAAGCATTTCAGGTCTGGAGAGGTGACTGTGATTCCTCCACAATCACTGCTGTAGGGAGAAATGGAAAGCTCTGTAATATCACAATAGATTTTTATCACTGAAAGTAAAAAAGAAAAACACAGTAGTTCTCTATAGTATTTCTCCTTCACTTTAAATCAATTTACCCAGATGATTTTCTGTCATCTCATATGATAATGACTACTTGCATGAAAATATCTAAACATATATACACATATACATATTATTTGTCTAAAAAAATTTATGTTTTTCTCTAAGCAAAATGACTCTGATGTCTAATCCTGAGAGAAAACAAGCCATTTTCCTTCGAAGTTTCTCCACAACATGATCATATTTTGCTTTAATTTCACAAGGAAGTCAAGCTTAATCACCATTATTTTGTGAGCACAGGCATGAGTTACAAGTTGGAAATTCAACTCAGCTTGACTCTTGGAGACAAACTTACCATCCAAGTTACAAATATGTGACAACTAAGATCAGCCTCTTAACTTTGATTTGTTACTCTTAGAAAATCTGAAGATCAATTTGTGAAATTTAATACTTAAGTAGTGAAGTGTGATAAATGCATTTGGTTCACTTGGTAGAATATTTTGCTGCCATTAAGTAGCACTTTAAAAATATATTTCAGCTTGGAACATTGTGATCTGTTAAAAGAAAAAAAAAAAGGCAAGATGAGTTTTTATCTCTGTCCTAATAAAATTTTAAATGAATCAAAAATATTAGCAGTACTTACATCGCAATACTAAAACTACAGGTAATTCTCTGATTATATTTTTTCTTGTGTTTTACAAGTTGGACCTAAGAACTAGATTATTTTTAAATACAGCGTATTTTGAAAGTATCAACAATAAAAATACTAATCTGGTAAAGGTAAATAAGAGTGGGAGGAATGTAACTATAAGCTCCTTTTTATTGTAGTTTGAGAAAAAAAAGTTCTACAAATATTATTTTGTATAATGAAGTCAGAGTAAATCCAGCCAAAGAGTGAAACTGACAATGAAAATGGTGACTTCCCCCTAAGCTACTTTATTTGACATTAACTAGGGTCAATCTGTGGTATTATGATCAATGTCACACAATAGATCATCATGTTGCCTATTCTAACATCAATATGAATGTTGTATACTTAGTACTGTGAATCTATTTAGCTTGTCTTCCTCTCAGATTTTATAATTTATAACAACAACTACATCTCTTGCTGTCAAATTAAACTGAATATAAGCCATTGGTAAATGTTTTATTACCCATGGTCTCAGGCAAAAGGACTTAGGACAAACATCAGAGAACATCACATCCTAGATTAAAGATTTATTACATGCTATAACTCCAACAACTCACAGGCATATTCTAGCAATCTCACTCTATGTGGTAATATTTCCTTGTAGGGGTAGGACCAGGCATGACCAGTTTCTAAAAGCAATGCAAAATGGAGATCTTTAAAAATTATATTGCTTATTTGATGTGTACTGTAGCTTTGAAATTACTTTTCCTAGTTATTAATGTCATCCTTTTTTTGGTGTATGTTCTGTTATGTAGCTTTTCTATTTTGCTTATGCCCTGAATTTTTAACATATTTTGAAAACATTTGTTTTTTTGTTTCATTAAAAAGATTGATGTGCATGCAGCATAGCTTCTTTTTTTCATATAATAAAGTTTTATTGAACAGAACATTGACTTTATTTTCATATCCCTCCATTTTTCACTCAGGCACTCTCTGGTGGTAACTCCAAGGCTCCTTAGTAACCGAAACTTTTCTAATTTAAAAATATACATTGTGGAATTTCATTTAATGGTTCTGTCTCAATGGGTTGTATGTACTAAGTTGATTAAAGTGTATTCCTTTTTTGTTAACCTTATCTCAAATGTGGCAGTCATGGAGATGCCTGAGGAGATGCAAGGAAGGACCCCTGTTGAGATCTGAAAAGTGTGGTCGGTACAACAGCTTCCAGCTCTTAATCCTTTCTGTTTCATCATAGCTTTGAGGCAAGGTCATGCTTCTTTATGTGGCCACAGCAGAAAACTGAGCAAACAATGCTGCAAAAGTTGATTCATTTTTGCTTAACACAGAGCTTTTCCAACAGGCTATCTTTCTTTCAAACATCCCTGTTGGGCTGGCAGGTTTTTGTCACATCCAAAATAAGGTCTGAGAGTTCTTCCTGAACAATCCTTCTTCCTCATCCCACCCCTCTTTTAAACAAAAAGTAAACTTTTCCAGACCTTTCAAGCTTCATGCTCAGTCTCTGTTGCTCAGAATATCCAACTTTCACTTAATACAGAAATTTTCTCCTCATAATACCTGCTCAAAGTATTATGATATCTACCTGCTGGGTAAAAACATAGCCCTTTAACTTTGATATCATGTGGGATGATATATTTATAAATTTCTTAAAATGACAATCTCACTCACTGTATAGCTATTTGTCTAGCACTGAAAAAGTAATTTGTAAATCTGAGCAGTATATAACCAAAGTCTATAATCCTCACTCATCATCAGTTTAACTCAGTAAGTGTGTAGCAATGTACATATTTTATGCAGTGCATTCAGATCCTCAAAATAGAGAAAAATACATACATCGACATTCGGAGCCCTCCTACTTCTCCAGTTTCAGAAGTGAATAAGACACTTTTCAATGTGAGAATGGCTGTCTTCATTGGCTATTTTTTACTTCATCAACAGAATTTTAGAAGACATCAGATTTTCCCTTTCCTATATAGGAATCGAAACAACATAAGCAGCAACCACAACAAAAGCATTGTGTTGCCCTTTTCTAAAATCACAATCACATTATTTTTTCCTAATTTTGAGCAAAATGATTTATTCTGAGGTCAAAATTATGTATTTATGTATAGAAATAGAAGTCTTCCTTCATGATCCTGGTCAGTCAAGGCTTTGTTTCTCTTCTTCTTTCACTCATTTAAAATATAATAAAATGTCTACCTGTGCTTTCACATATCAGATTAATGTTGATAGAATTCTTTGTAAGTATATGTCATTTTGTGTGTGTGTATGTGGGTGCAGGCAAACAAGCTGAAAACCTAATGGTACCATCAGCAAGACTGGTAAACATTCTTACAACTATTTCAAGTGATGTCTAATTTTTCCTTTTCTATTTTGCTGTTTTCATTTCACATGAAATCTCATAGTAGCTAATTTATAAGCTATTATTTTATTGAGGATTCCATGTACCAGTTGTGAGTAAAAGGAATTCAACTAAAATGAGCTTAGGCAAAATGTGGACTATATCAGCTCATTAATTAAATCATGGGTCTCAGAGCAACCAGACCAAGAGCTTGTGAACCACTCTCACTGTGCACTCCCCTCTGGCTCTCCATTTCTCATATTTGCTTCTTTTGCACTGCTTGTTTCATTTTCTCAGACTGTCTTTAAAAAGCTAGAGCCTTTGACCCAAGCAGCTTCCAGGCTCTCTCCTCTTAGAAATCCATTCCAAGACAAAGGATTCTTATACCATAACTCTAACTTTGACAATTCATGAGAAGATCTTGTATTATTTTGATTGGTTGATGCTCTCTATTCTGTGACCTCAGGGGAGGTGACTATAAGGGGAATCCCATCTAGAACCCAAAGGATTGATCTGGGAAATGGGCTTTTGGAGGCCCCTTAATAATTACACAAATATACTAAATGCATTTTTCACTTTCTAACAAAATATGGGAAGTATGATATCCAGAAAAATCAACTGATGTCCAACTTTTGCTCCTTTAATCAAATTCAGTGGAAGTTCCTACCAAATGTTTAATTGAAGTAATCTAACTAGCCTAAATAAAAGCTCACTGGAACAGTTAGAATTTATTTAGTCTGTAAATTGCAAGATGAATATATGAATATTTGAAAATTCCAAAAAATGTTTAACCCCTTTATGAATAATTAACTAGGATATTTTCTTAAAACTGAATTCACATTTGAGTGGAGGGGGAGGAGGTATGTCGGCCTCTTGAGAATCAACTCACTTATTAAAATTCAAAGACGCATGTTTGACAACAGTTCGATGTGTTAGAATATTAAAGAAAGATTTGATTACCAGACCGTTTTGTTCCAGAGCCCTGGTTTTAAATACGTGCTGTATTTCCATTTCACAGCTAGCTTTTATTGAGATTTTTTTGGTCTTCCTTTTAATAGGTGGAAGATTCACCCTAATTTGATCAATATTAACAAAAATCCACTATGCTACTGGCACTGGCAGTACATGGGTAAATAGAGTACAGATCTTGCTCTGTAGTGGCAAATAGTACAATTAGAAAAAAGTGTAAAAATAAAATATTATATATGTATATGTATACACATGTATGTACAATTTTGGTTATACTGGAGTTACATAGAAAAAATTTGCAGTAGTGAACTTTTTTTTTAAGTGTGGGAATTTAGAGATGGGGAGAGGTTTTACATTGGAAGTAAAGCCAGATGAACATTTGGAAGAATTAGTGGGCTTATCAGTTGAGTCATGAGTAGGAATAAAGCTCAAAGTGACAAAATCTATGTTAATATATAGAGTCACATTAATTTAGTATTTTGAAGAATTATACATATTTCACATAAATGAAAAATAAATACATTAGTATGTTTTATAGACAAAATTTAAATGGTTAGAAAAAATAAAGAAAAAATAGATCTCGCAGATTATGTAAATTATATTAGAATTATTTCTATCATAATTAGAAGTTTGTAAGCAGGAATCAAGCTAGCTAGTGAAAAATGAGATGACCATATTTTCATTTTTAAGAGATCTCGCTCGCAAGAATATGGGGAAAAGACAAATGAGGAATTGACTGTTGGTCATTAACTGAGATAGGAAGCAAGAGGTATAATTTCTTGAACCAAATCAGTGATACTCAAGATGGAAATGATAGGGTTTTATGGTATTCTGGATTCTATTAGTTACAAGTAACTGAAAACCGACGAAAAGTAGCTTAAGCAACAGGCAGTTGTGACTCATGTAACCCAGCTATGATGATAAGTTGAATAACATTAAAAAAAGATAAAGAAAACAAGGGATAGAAATTGGCTGGATATGTGCAATGAAACAAACAACAACAAAAACCACAGGGACTGAAGGAATGGCTGCACAATATTTCTTTCTTTCTTATTTTCTTTCTTTCTTTTTTTTTAAGCAGGATTTATTGAGTGGCCAGAAAAGCTCTCACAGTGGAAGGGGACTCGAAGGGGTTGGTTGCCAATATTTCTTTATTGATTACTGGTTTTATGATATTAACACAAACTTCATTTTGGAAGATCAGAAGAATGTTATGTGAGGAACTAGTTGAGAGGCAGTAAATTTGATTTTAGATATGCAGAAATGAAGATACTCTATACATGTAACTAGAAATATTTCAGAAGCCATAGGTAATGGTTTATAGCTGAATGGGGTTTTGTAGTTTTAAAGACTCAGATTTAGGGAATAGTAAAGTATATTGTACTTTGGGAATAAATATATTGTCATAGTATATAGTAGAGAATAAGGGGAGAGTTGTGAACATCAACATGTTAGTTAGAGAATATTAATAGTTTTTAATAACCCAATTAGAAATCTAAGCATATTTTCATATAAATAACATATCCCAATTAGATGGAATTTATTAAAAAGTTGTTATGAAAATTATTAATAGAAACTTAAATATCACTTAAAGCATGGGTTCTAAGAAAAATATGTTCCAAATTTTAGAGCAAATGTTAAATAAGACAAACAAAAACACTTGTTCCTTAATTATGGATTAGCAGTCATTTATATTTGTCATTAGACATACTACTTAGTTATTCAGTCATGATTACTAATCTTACATATATTCCTAAGCAAAATTATAATTTGCTTCAACACATAGAGCAATGACATCAAACAGTGATAATAATATATTAACACCACCTTGCACGCTCTGTTAAGTTTACATTGGACTTACATCCAAATAATATAAAACACTATTTTAAAAAAATTCATTAGTTCTAAAATCATACATTTGACTCTTCAGTGTTTTCCTTTATATGGCAGAGGTCCTACATATTGAAAACCATTTTTTTGGTTTTGTTTTGTTTTTTGTTTGTTTGTTTGTTTTGAGTTGGAGTTTCACTCTGTCACCCAGACTGGAGTGCAGTGGCCGCTCCTGGCCACCACAGTCTCGACCTGCTGGGCTCCAATGATCCTTCTGCCTCAGCCTTCCAAGTAGCTGGAACTATAGGCGCGCGCTACCACGCCCGGCTAATTTTTGACTTATTGTAGAGATGAGGTCTCGCCAAGTTGCCCAGGCGGGTCTCGAACCCGCGGGCTCAGGCAATCCACTCACCTCAGCCTCCCCAAGCGCGGGATTACAGGCTGAGTCACCCAGCCCAGTTGAAAATCATTTTCAACTCACATATGAATATACCCTATAATGGCCATTCCTGTTTCCCTCTTTTGATATTTTTTGCCCATCATGATATGCCTTCCATACTTTTGTCCGTATGAAAGCCCCCCAGTTCTGGTGGCCTGGTTGAAGTTTCTTTTGTCCAGGAAAATTTTGCTATAACAGTCCATGCTAACGATTTCCCTCTTCTATTGCCTACAAGTGAATGACTAAACCACAATTTGATTATTAAATTTGTCTCCCTATTAGACAGATACTGTATTGATGGCCCAAGTCTTAAAACGCTTTTTTTAAAAAAGTCTCACATAACACAACACAAAAGACATAGTAAAAGCTTTCTAAATAACTCAGTGATTCGTGCTCATAATATCAGAAAGGATTGACAGCCTTTTCCTTATTCAAAGAATAATTCTATTTAGGTAGGAATGGTGGATGTTTGTAAGGGAATATTCAAACAAAATTGTTTACGGCCTGAGCTTGAACTGCTTCCATCAGAACAGACTGACCAGATGAGGGATCTATTTGGATTTTTTCCTTGGCCTCATTCCACAATAACCTCAGGCAGTCTAATTAATTTTTAATTTTCTTTCTTTTTTTGTCAACTCCAGTACAGAGACATTGTAAAGATAAATAATGGAGAATTAGAGAAAGGGGTACCTCCATATAATCACTAAAAATGTTTCATTAAAATATACCCTATAAATCTATATTACATATGTTAAATAAAAATAAAATGATACAATATTTTTAATATCTAACACCCTTTAAATTTTCATCTTAGAGGGGTGTTATTATGCATGAATTGTACATTTTACAATAGATTCTGACACCTTTTATTCATTCTACATATAATGCGAACCTTTCCAATGAGCCAATTGTTTGAAGTGAACCAATTTAGTGATATGTCTGGTAGTAGCTATTGGTTCATTTGAACTACTGAGTTAATTTTAACTTTTATTTTTAGACCAAAACTTCAGCTGCTTAGCTGAAGAATTTTTTTTACCTGAAAGATGGAAAATTTTAAATGAAAAACTTAATCCATATGTGCTGAAGAAAATCTAAGAAGATTTTCAAACTCCTACATAAGAATGTAAACAAGGTTTCATCCACAGCACATCCTGGAGAACACGTGTTTTCTGACTTTCATAGCATGTGATTGACTCTTTCAAAAATAATGTCTTTCATAGTTCATAACAAAACTTGACTTTTTTTTACCTTTTTAATTTGACATAATTTCAGACTTGTTTTTCTGCAAAATGTAATTTTGCGTTTAAAAAACATGGAATATTCTTACTGGTGAATTGTTTAAGATGCTAAAAGTCAGGAAAGAATGTAAGACTAATGGATTCTTGTGGAAAATTTTAGCAAGATAAACAATTAGAGCAAAAGATAATAGATCAAGACAGGGGAGAGAGAAAAATAGAGAAATCTAAGGTTAGTCCAATGCAATAACTTACTCTAATGAATGCTGAAGATCAGTGCGTATTTCTATTTCTCTTTTTGAGTCAGATTTTCACTCTGTCACCAAGGCTGGAATACAGTGGCATGATCATGGCTCAGGTGATCCCTCTATCTCAGACTCCCAAGTTGCTGGGATTATAGACATGAACCACCACGCAAGGATAATTTTTTGGTTTTGTGTAGAGACAAGGTCTTTCTATATTGCCCAGGCCAGTCTCTAACTAATGGATTCAAGCAGTCCTCCCACCTTGGCCCCCCCAAGGTGCTGGGATTATAAGTGTGAGCCATAATATTTCTATTTCTGACAAAAGCCTGGTAAGAAGAGAGACATGTCCTCTCCACCACACTCCAAACTGCAGAGAAATTCAAAACTGAAATACCTTGTCCACTTTTTGCTTAATACCACCAATTGAAGAGAAGTAATAAATATTTATATGATCCCCTTTCCATCCTTTTACCTCAGACAAATTTGCTCTTTTTTGTCTTCCCTTTTTTCAACAAAACATTGAAGTATAAAGATTATAAAAAACAAAATTCCATTGATTTACTTTCATATTAGTCAAGAGACACTAAGCCTGCTCTTAGTTGATAAGCAGCAATTAGAATGTGAACTTAAAAAAAAAAAGTTCTTAACTTGAGATTTTAGATTCTTTTTGAATAATCTTTGATCTGTTGTGCTTGTGTATATCACTACTTGAATCAAGCTAAATTTAACATTGCTGTTTTCCTAGTGAAAAGTAAAGCATCTATGATAATAAATTGTCTATTTTAAAATTGTCTATCTTAAAGATAGATGAAACCAAAACAATAAGTTCTCAAGAAAGTTCTTTGTGGGAAAACAAAAACAAAAAACATTTAATAAGTTCTACCTTTGATGAGAGGCAATACAAATTCTAACTCTCTTCTCCACCTCAGTTTCTGGGCTTATTTTGCCCTGAGTGACTTACCCACTAATCATATCTCAAACTTGGAAGGGACTTAAATGTCATCCAGTTCTTTCTGTCATTGTATGGATTCTTCCCACAGCCTCACAGAGAGCATTAACTCATTCTTTATCCAAACACTTCCTGTTGCAAGTCTTGGGTCCCTTGCTCTGGTAGTGTATGGAATAAATTGAAAATACCCTGCTAAAATGGAAGTACATTTCAATGTCTTGAAATGTAGTGTGTGGTGCTCTTTGAGCATATATGTTTATCAAAACACATGTCATTTCATATTTTTAGCATATTTAACATACATTTACACCATGCAGAGAATGTGATATGTTTTGTTTTTCACTTTAATGCTGTTACTCTGACCATTTTTCTTACTATGTATTATCAGTCACATCTTTGAACCTCAATACAAAAGATTCCATTAATTTTTATAAAATTCCTATTACTTGTTTTCCAGTCTGTAATTTATTTTGATTATCCCTTGTCCTGTCCAGTATTATGTCATTTGCAAAAGAGTTAACAAAGACAGCAAGAACAACTGCAGCAGTAGACAATGATAATGCCAAAGGCAGATTTTTTTTTTTAGATTAGAAAATATAGTTTATTTAGAAAGCATATTAGAGAGGGAGAGAAAGAAAGAGGAGATTCACACCTCCCCAAGGTAGGGAAGAGGGTCAAAACCAGGAAGTATGGTGACAGTTAAAGCTGAAAGAGCACATGTCCACATAAGAGTCTAGTAAGGCCCAAAGATAGACTCTTGATGCTACCACGTGGTTTCTCGTATCATAAATAAATTTAAGTGATATCCATTTCATGATTTCAGATCTCACAAAAAAAAGTGACTCTAAACCCTCTCTAACACAAATGTGCCTAGGAAGTAATAAAGTAATAAAGTGATATTTATGGGATCCATAGATCACTAAGAACATTAACATGATTTTGGTCTAGTTAATCTCAATATAGCCTTTGGTATGACTTTAATCATTCATTCTTTCCATTATTGAAAAAAAACTTTTGAAAATTTTGTGAAAATTAACAACTACCAGTAAGGATGATGATGGTGACAACGCACTATAAGCATCAACAGGCCAGGCATCCTCCTAGTTCTGAGAAACTCAACAATGAACAACACTCTATTTCATTTTCTCAGGAAATATACACATCCTAAGAGAGAACTAGACAGTATAGCAAACAAATAGAATAATTTACAAATGGTGACACATGCTGTGAAGAAGTAAAACAGGATAATGGGAAAATGTAAAAAGTTGAGGCAGAAATACAGTGGAAAATGAAAAGTAGTCCATAAAGCTAAAATGCTCAATAAATGTTTGTTGATTGAATATATGAAAAAAAGTGAACTGCTCGGGAAAAAAAAATGAACAAATGAATGAATAAATGACCCAGAGGAGAAAAAGGTAAATATAATATAAATCATTCTCAAAGTGTTATCATGTCCTCTGTCACAAGGTGAAAGCAGGTAAAATTGTCATCATATTTTTATGCCCATTCTTCAAAGTTTCAAGATAGCCTTTCTGTGATTCCCTGCCCTCCCATCCCCCAAAGACCATACTTCTATTTTTATCTTGCAGATCAGAGCTCACTGTGTAGTTCTCCTTAGACCCTCTCTTCCAAAGGTTAACCCCAAGCTCCTTCCTGCCGTGGACACCATTTATGAATGGCAGGCTGGGGTGTGCAACTGACAGCATATACCAGGATGGGGCATGTAACAGGGTGCCAGGGTGGGAAAAGGGGTAGCAAAAGAGCCCCAGAGTTCTTGAACCATTTTTGCGTAAAAACTTAAAGTTTCAAGTTCACATCTGAATGAAAAGTAATTCACGTTCTCCTCCATTTTCCCAAGGAGTCAAATAAGGTAAATTATTGTGTCACAATGAAAAGAAAACTAAGCCAATGCTCACTCCATGATGACTTTCATTGTTGGGATTGATTCCTCAGCTGAACAGCATCTGCAGGTGGGATTCTTCTTTTGCTGCTTCTGTTCAACTCAAAATATTTTCCGACAGATGGTGATAGCAAGTAAATAAGACCTACAAATTTCAGAGACTGGAGAATGCCTGGGCTCATGAAAGAAATTATAATCATAAATAAATATATTTCAAGGAGTTCTTATGTTTACTGAGCTCTGAGATATTAGAGGAAAAAAAACTCACTCACATTGCAGGAAATAGAGTTTTCTACCTCCTTTCCCACTTGTGAATAATATTACCAAAAGACTTACAGTGTATTCTTGGCAGAAAACTCTGGGCACAAGATACCTAACTCTGTGTGGACATTAAATATAGCACTTTTAAAATGATTATTTGGTTCAAGAGATGTAGATAGGTAGCACTATCTAGCCAATTTTCTATATCCTGACTGCAAGACAATCACCTGACTTTAAAGCAAACATTTGTGAAACCACTAGGCTTATTTAGGGAAAAGAATGAAAGAAAAATAATAAGTACATTAACACTGAACTTGTCAAATACAACAAAATTCCTGGATATAAGAACATTAACATTAAACTTATCAAATGCAGCACTGTTTGTAGAAAAATTCCTGGAGAGATGAAGGCTTTTTATTTATTATTTCAAAAGTCACATCAATGCCTGAACTTGCCTATGAAACATACCAAACACGGTTTTAAGGCAACTCAAAATGTTTATTGCTTCAGAAAATAACGTCATACTGCTTTACGTTAGATTCTGAGTGTGACAAAAAAGCAGTCTCTAGAATCTTTATTCTATTCACAAATGCCATTTTTACCATGTTTTGCAAATCAACTAAAGCTTAAAATATGCTCTTACTATAACATAAAAAAGCAGTGTCTGGGTCTTTATTCTATTCACAAATGCCATTTCACCATGTTTTGCAAATCAACTCAAACTTAAAATATACTCTTACTATAAAATAAATACTGGTTAAAATGTCTCCATTTTAGATTTAATCTCTCTAGATTTTAGGATTCCTCATGAACTCTTAACAGCTATTGAATGTAACTTACGCTGGCAAAATGAAATAAATCAGTGTGTAAATAACAAAGATTGTGCTTGTCTTTTGTCCTAAATTTATAAGCAATGATTTTTATCCATTTCTGCATCAGTTAACTAAAACATTTATTTTTAAACCCAAAAGAAAGGAAAAAAAATTACCTCACTGCCTTTTATTTCTGACTTGCTATAAAATCACTGAACTTAAACAAATTTAAAACATTAGATGAGGAAGTAATCATCACATGAAAGTAATGAAGTTAAGATATGACTAATATTTCATTCAATCTAAACTATATTTCTTAATATTTGAATGCCTCTTATAAGGATACAATTGTTGATGCCTAGTTCCCTCAAAGATTGTAAAAGAGACTCAACTGTTGCTTAAATCTTCAAATAAAAAATTGTTCTAAGAAAATTGGATGCAAAATTTGTTTTCTGCTTTAGGAATTTCAAAAGAGAGATACTAAAAATGAAACTATAGTGAAATATATCATTTAACTTACAGAGAAGAATAGGCCCACAGTAATTATCTCTCTTCCTTAAACACAAAAATATGTGTGTATGTTTGTGTTCATGTGTGTATATGGTTAGGAAGTTATAGAAAGTGGGTTAACTTTATATAGAATATAGGAAATCTACTAATGACTGTATTGCATGATAAAAATAGGTTAGATGGATAATTTTGAACAGATTTTTTTAGTGACATACAATATGCTCTGCTAAAGGCTTATTTTAAAATAGAAACTATAATTTGTAAGGAAAGTATGCCTCATGAAAATAAATCTTTTAATGTAATCAATTTTGAAGTTTTTTTTAACTAAAAATACGTCTGAAAATTTACCCTCTTGAAGTTTCTACATATCCAATAGACTTTAGCTTTCTTTTCTTCTATGTTTATCTCTATGTTTATCTATATTTAGTTTTTGTTTAAAGTGTTGTTAAGGTATATTCGTTCATGGAAATAAAAGTTATTTACTTCTTTGTCCAGATTGTGTGTATTGAAGAAGTCTGTGGTCATTATAATTTAGAAAATATTGTTTTGTTAAAAATAATATAATCAAGATATGTAGATCTGGGTTCTGAAGTATATTGATACAATAAAATATGGATTAAAAAATAAATTAATCATACATTTCTCAGGGAGACCAGGAACTACCTATTCTTGGTGTTCAATTTTTTCTTTTCCTTAATTGTACTAAATAGGTATTTTGGTAGCACTAAAAACATACTTGAGTTTTTGCATTAAATAATATACTCAGAATAACACACCCTTCACCAAGAATATTTCTGGGTTTTCTTTTTTTCAGTGCTTTTCTGTTTTTCTTTTAGTAATACCAAATAATACATTCGCAAGAAACAAAAATACATAGACTTTCAATCATCTTTATGTGATTAAAAAGCTATAAGGGAATATAAATGACCATCTCTGAGATTATAGCTTATATTTGTATGATGTGTAATGGTCATATTCTCATAATTGCTTTAAATAAAAAGTAGAATTTTAAATTCCAGACAGGTTACATTTTTTTCTTTTTATAAATTAGCCAAGTCTTATAAAGAAGGAATTTCTCTAAAGAGTTTCAGATTTAGCTCCGATCAAATAAAAGGCAAACATTACTGGGAAAATTGCCATTTGTCAACTGTTCCATGTCATATCTGTGGTGATACAGTTCTCTAAACAGCAAATGTCAGAATACTGACACTATACTGTACAAAGTAAAACAAGTAGAAAATTGAGCATAAACAATCCAAAAATATTGACAGTGGTGCATTTGTAAATGAATGGTGTTTGTGATGACTAAATTTTCTAGCAAGTCTGAATTTATTTTCTATAGGACATCCCTCATGGGAGAGGGCCAGAGAATATATGAGTCAAGTTTCTTTTAAGGTAAACCCCCCCCAAAAAAAGATTTTACATTCTTGCTTAATTAAAAGGGAACAGTACAAGTGAATGACCCTTCTACCTTAAAAAACTGAAAATTAAAAATTATGCAATGTTCTAAAAGTATAAAGATTGATCCAAATGTTGCTGCACATAATAACCTTCAAACACATCCCAAAGCTCACCTGTTTAGTTAGACTATTTGTTGCTATCACTGGATTATGCTTTCTCAAATGCAAAATATAAGCAAATAAGAAGAAGGGATTTATTACATCAACTAATTTCTTATATTATAATGACAAAACAGTTGTTTCCCCTGTAATTGATCAAAATGCTAAAGTATCATTCTTCAAATATTCAAATCTTACCTTTAGAGAAACATTAACATGAATTGTTTCTTCATCCAAATCTGATTCAACATTCCCTAACCAGCAAAATACCCCATTTATGGATGAAAGCAGAGGTCCTATGTGTTACATTGTATTCAGAAATATAGATGGCATTTCATTTTACTAGGTAGCTTAGAGTGACTAGTTCTTGTCATAATGTTGTCATAGTGATAGTGACATCAATGTACTTCATGGTAATCAGTGCAGCGATTTATCTGAGAAAAGTATCAGCACTGATTCCTGATCTATTTTACTTCTCAAAATACTGTAAAATGTAATTTTTGATAAATTACATATAAACAGGCTCTACTTAAGTGAAGTACCCAGGACTTTAGAAGAATTGATGGATATATGTATCTGTGAAATGTGGAGAAAAACATATTTGAAAACACATCTGAATGCATGATGAGAGTATTGGTTAACATAGCCAAGAAATCGTGATTAACTGGTTGCTAAGGAAGATTTTGCTCTCAAGTGCCTTTGCCAAACACAAAATCTCCTCAAGTCATGAGCTCAGTTTAATTATTTTGTAAATCCTTTTTAATTTTTTTGGACTCCAGGAGTGATATCGTGGTGATAGTTCTTAATTCTGGATTCTATCCTACACATCGTTAACAAAATGCTTTTAGTCAACACCTTTCATGCCAAAGGACTGTTACTGAAACTTCAGATATGCATTACTGATTCTATTGCCTCTTACTCTGATGCTATAATGTGCAGGTTGCCATCACAATAAACAATAAGAATGACATTGGCAGAGAATGTCTTCCTTGTAACATAGAATGAAGAGAGAGCCCCATTTTTAAGTCACAATGCCAAAATGAAAATAAAAGCAACAAAAAAAATTACCATTAAAAATTTAAAATTTTTAAAATAAACTAGTTGTTTTAATATAAAACTATGATACAATAAATTGAACTTTTCACATAAAAGTTACAAGAATTATTTTTAAAATAATAATTCATAATGAACCATGGATGTTGATCATTACATGATTCCATGCTGAAATTTGGAAGAAGTGTACCCCCTCTTCCAATCCTGTGAGTATGTCTCTGTGACTGATTATGTGCAGCCTCATTCTAAGAAGACCATAATGTTTTTCATGAATGTGTGATCCTGGCCAGACATCAATTCCTTATCTGTTAAGAATAATTCATTCAGATTAAAACATAGGGATATCAGAGTTTCTCTTGGCAAAGTAGACCTCATCATATCAACATTTTAGACTAGTAAAAGTCTTCTTAAACATGTTTTGATTTGTGTTAAAGCTATCAGCTTACAGAAAATAAACCATGAGAACTGCTGTATTTATTATTCTCATTGGTTGTCCTCTGAAAAGTATCCTTTGTCACCTTTGTAATTTTACTTCCAAAACAATGAGCTAGGTATGGTCATACATAACAATAATACTGAATAGTACTGAAGAGCCATCTTTTATTTGATTATAAACTTGATGTGTTTACTAAGAGCTCTATTAATAAAGGTTTTCATAGAGCTGATAACTGATTTAGCATTATTAATAAAATATTTTTTTTCCATAGAAAAATCTTCACAAGCCACAAATTTGACATTTGATGTTTTAAATAATTATTTTATGCCACACCATCTCAGACTGGTTTAGTGAGATCTATTTAGGACAAAAGAGGCAAAAGATACTGTGGCTGTTTTGGCTTCTAAGCATCACGTCTTTCTTATTTGTTCCCACATCCCAAAACAGCCTAAATCCCTGCCACTCTCTCACATCATTTCCTAGGGACAAATAGTCCTGCCTTAATCTGTTAAGGAAACTGGGAAAATCACAACTGTGGCTATCTAACAGAATTTCCATGAGCCAAGGGTAAGGTTTTTTGATGGCCTTTGTGCTCTACTGTTATTTACAACTATAAAATTTGAGCTAATGCCAATTTCAGCCACACAGAGAGTTGCCTTATATATGAGTCTGAGAAGGGACTTCTAGAGGGTCACACAGAAGATCTACTTTCTCTATCAGCCCTTTATTAGCAAAAGGAATCAACATTTTCTAAGTGCTTCTGGGTCAGGATTTTTGCATATGTTCGCTTTTCAAATCCTAACAATCTCAGAAATAGGCATTATTATTTTCATATTATATGTAAGAATCCAAAGTTCAAATTGTGACATGTCCAATGTCACATCAAGGATTAGAAAAAGCTAATAAAACCATGTCTAAGTCAGTGCATGACTCTAACTAAAAACAAAAACTAAAGAAGCTCTGACGTCATAAAGAAAATAAATGTTTATACGATATTATACTGCCATGTATGGTGTAGCCATGTCTACTTCAAACAGTATAAATTTGTGACTATATTTAAGAGATATCTGGCATTGCACTACAGGATGCATCAAGGAGTTAATGATTTCTGCACAGTGAGAGCGATCTTGACAAAACGTTCTTGCATCAAAGTATGCTTTCCTTCTACCTAAATCCAAAGGCCTACCAGACATTTTTTTCATGAGCTTAGCAAAGGACTGAAGTACAGTCAGAGAAGCAGTAACAAGACAGCAATTAATTATGACTGACATTATTTTCCACCTGAGTTCAAGTTCATACTAGGTAACTAGGATAGACGTAGAAACCTCACTAGTAATTCTTGAAACTATATGTTTAAAATGAGACTGAAAATATTCTCAATTGATTTTTAAAAGATCTGATAGAGTAAATTGACCATGTAGTGAAGATGCTTATGTAATTTATATGCAATTTTTTTTCAAATTAAAAATTTACTATGAGAAAGTGGGAGGCTGAGGTTCACACTAGAAAAGAAACAATTCCTCCTATCCCTAAGCATTTCTCTTTTTTAAATTTTTTTAAATTTTTTTTATATCAATATGTTTTATTTTGATATTGTGGGGTACAGTTTAGGGTTAGGCATACAAATATGCTTCGTTCAGGCATCCTTGTTGATAAGGGGTGTCTCCCCATTCCCAGACAGATATTGACTACCATTAATCCCACCTCCCTTACCCTCCCTGTCCCCTCCATAGTTTCCCGCCACTGTCAGTCTTTTTTTCTTTTTTGAGTTGGAGTCTCACTGCTGCCCAGACGGGAGTGCAGTGGCTGCTCCCGGCCACCGCAGCCTCGGCCTGCTGGACTCTGGAGATCCTTCCGCCTCAGCCTTCCAAGTAGCTGGAACTACAGGTGCGTGCTACCACACCTGGCTAATTTTTTGATTTATTGTAGAGATGAGGTCTCACCAAGTTGCCCAGGTGGGTCTCGAACCCACGGGCTCAGGCAATCCACTCACCTCATCTTCCCAAGGTGCGGGATTACAGGCTGAGCCACCGAGCCCGGCTTTTTTTTTTTATAGTATTATAGTGGATGTTCAAGGTCCACTATATGAGTGAGAGAACATGTGACACTAAGATCTTTGTTTCTGTGAGAGGTCACTCAGTATTATTGACTCTAGTTCCATCCAGGTTGCTGCAAAGTTCATGATTTTGTTCCTTTTTATGGCTGCGTAGTATTCCATCATGTATATGTACCACATTTTTTTAATCCAGTCCTCTTTTGATGGACAGTATGGTTGATTTCAGGTTCTTGCTATTGTGAACAATGCTGCGATAAACATATGTGTGCAGGTATCTTTTGGTAGAGTGATTTGAGTTCTTCAGGGTATATTCCCAGTAGGGGGATTGCAGGGTCATATGGGAGGTTGATATTTAGAGCTTTTAGGAATCACCACACTGTTTTCCACAGAGGTTGCACCAGTTTGCACTCCCACCAACAGTGTAGGAGTGTTCCCTTTTCACCACACCCTCTCCAGCAACTGTTATTTTTTGAGTTATTGATAATTGCTATTCTGACTGGAGGTAGGTGGTATCTCAGTGTGGTTTTGATTTGCTTCCCCTTGATGATTAGTGAGGTTGACATTTCTTCGTGTGTCTGTTGGTTGCTCGGATGTCGTCCTTTGAGAAGTGTCTGTTCATAGCTTTTGCCCACTTTATAATGGGGTTGTTTGTTTTTTTCTTTTCAGCATGTTTGAGTCCCTTGTAGACCCAAGATGTTAAGCCTTTGTCGAACCTGGAGTTGGTGAATACTTTGTCCCAGTCTGTGGGCTGTCTCCCTGATCTCTTGATGGTTTCTTTGGCTTTGCAGAAGCTTGTCAGTTTAATGAGGTCCCACTTGTCTATCTTATCTCTTATGGCCTGTGGGTCTCGGGTTCTGTTCAGAAATTGGATGCCAGTTCCAATTTCCATAAGGGTGTGTCCTGTATTTTCTAAGGTTCTTATGGTTTGAGGTTTTACATTTAGGTCTCTGATTCATTTAGAGTTAATTTTTGTGTTTGGGACAGATAGGGGTCTTGTTTGAGTCTTCTGCATGTGGTCAGTCAGTTTTCCCAGCACCATTTACTGAATAGGTTCTCCTCTCCCCAGTGGTAGGGGGTGGAGGCTTTGTCGAAAATGAGTTGGTTGACAAATTGAGGTTTAGCTTCTAAAATCTCAGTTCTATTCCACTGGTCTATATGCCTGTTTTTGTACCAATACGAAGTTGTTTTGATTATCATAGCTTTATAGTAAAGTTTGAAGTCTGGTAATGTGATACCACCTGCTTTGTTTTTTTTGTTGAGGATGGTTCTGGCTATTCTTGGACGTTTGTGTTTCCATATGAATTTCTGTATTGTTTTTTCTAGGTCTGAGAAGAATGTTGCTGGTAATTTGATGGGTA
>NW_007248295.1:697699-698190 GCF_000164805.1 Carlito syrichta
CCAAAGGCCTTTATCAGTGTAAGGAGGTTTTTGACAGATTCTCTTGGGTTTTCAAGGTACACGATTGTGTCATCTACAAAGAGAGATAACTTGACTTTGTCTTTTCCTATTTGGATACCCCTGATTACCTTTGCTTGTCTGATTGCTATAGCCAGAACTTCCAATACTATATTGAACAGGAGGGCTGAGAGTGGGCATCCTTGTCTGGTTCCAGTTTTCAGGGGAAATGGTTCCAATTTTTGTCTGTTTAGGAGTATGCTGGTTGTGGGTTTCTCGTAGATGGCTTTTACTATTTTGAGGTATGTTCCCCGTATGCCTGGATGTTCAAGGGTTTTTATCAAGAAGGGGTGCTGGATTTTATCAAAAACTTTTTCTGCATCTAATGATATAATCATGTGGTTTTTTTTTTTTTGAGTTGGAGTCTCACTCTGTCACCCAGACTGGAGTGCAGTGGCTGCTCCCAGCCACCGCAGCCTCGACCTGCTGGGCTC
>NW_007248295.1:698210-725480 GCF_000164805.1 Carlito syrichta
CATCCCAGGGATGAGGCCTACTTGGTCATGATGGATGATTTTTGAGATGTGTTGTTGAATCTGGTTTGCTAGGATCTTGTTGAGAATTTTAGCATCTATGTTCATCAAAGATATTGGCCTGTGGTTTTCTTTCTTTGTTGGGTCTTTACCTGGCTTGGGTATCAATGTGATGTTAGCTTTGTAAAATGATTTGGGGAGAGTTCCATTTTTTTCAATCACCTGGAATACCTTCAGTAGGATTGATATCAGCTCCTCCTTAAATGTCTTGTAGAATTCTGCTGGAAAGCCACTGGACCAGGGCTTTTTTTGTAGGTAGTTTTCTTATTACGTAGTCAATTTCCTTGGTTGTTATTGGTCTATTTAGGGTCTCAATTTCTTCTTGTTTCAACCTAGGCACATTGCGTGATGTCAGAAAGTCCTCCATTTCCTTAAGGTTTTCAAGTTTGTTTCCATACAAGTGTACATAGTAGTCTCTAATGATATTTTGTATTTCTTCAGGGTCTTCTTCAGGGTCAGATGTGACTTCATCTTTTGTGTTTCTGATTGTGTTTATTTGGACTTTTTCTCTTTTTCTTGGTCAGTCTAACTAGGGGACCATCAATCTTATTTATCCTTTCGAAGAACCAGCTTTTTGTTTCATTGATTTTTTTTTTGTATAATCTTTTTGTCTTCTATGTCCTGAATTTGGGCTTTTATTTTGGTGATCTGGATTCTTATGCTGAAATTAGGGTTTTGGTGGTCTTGCCTTTCCAGCTTTCTTAGGTGACTTGTTAGGATATTAATTTGTGATCTTTCAGTTTTCTTCATGTACATTTGTAGGGATATAAATTCCCCTCTCACTATAGCTTTCATGGCGTCCCTGAAAGTTTGGTAAGATATTTCTTCATTTTCATTTGTTTCCAGGTACCTTTTAATCTCTGTTTTGGTTTCATTGTTGACCCCGGAGTTGTTTAGCATCATGCTGTTTAGTGTCCATGTCTTTGTGGGTTTGGGGGAGACCTTGTTGGTGGTAATGCTTATTTTTATTCCACTGTGGTCCAAGAATGTGCATGGTAAAATTTCAGTCCTTTTAAATTTGCTTATACTTGATTTATGGCCATGTATGTGGTTGATCTTAGCGTACATTCCATGTGGTGATGAATAGAATGTATATTCTATGGTCATTGCGTCGAGTGTTCTGTAGGTATCAATGAAGTCCATTTGGTCAAGAGTCACACTGAGGTTTCAGATCTCCTTGCTGACTTTTTTCTCTAATTATCTGCCTAGGGTTGTGAGTGGGGTATTGAAGTCCCCAGCAATGATGGTGTTGGAGTTGATACCTTTTTTTTTAGTTTACCCAAAAGCTGCTTTATGAAAGTTGGTGCTCTTATGTTGGGTGCTCTTATGTTGGGTACTTTTATGTTTAGGATGGATATTTCTTGTTGATGGATTGAACCTTTTACCATTATGTAGTGGCCTTCTGTATCTTTTTTGATTTATGATAGCTTAAAGGGTATTTTGTCTGAGATTAAGATCATGACTCTTCCTTTCTTTTGTGTTCCGTTTGCCTGAGAATTTGTTTCCCATCCTCTTACTTTGAGTCTGTGAGTGTCCTTTCTAGTGAGGTGAGTCTCTTGAAGGCAATAAATTATTGCCTGGTGATATTTTATCCATTTGCCATTCTACGTCTTTTCAGTGGTGCATTTAGTCCATTCACAGTCAAGCTAATTATTAAAATGTGAGAGTTGATCCCTATCATAATGTTCTTACAGAGTTGTTGTTCTTCCTGTTTGTGTGTTGTCTTTCTTTTGGTTCTGGAGTTGGTTCATGTGTGTTTTTAATCTTTTGCCTGTACTCTTGTGAAGAGCGTTGTTGTTCTTTTTTCCTTTTCTTCTGTATTCAATACTTTCTTAAGTGATTCTTGTAGAGGTGGTCTGGTGGCAGTGTAGGTTCTTAGGGATTGGATATCTGGGAAAGATTTCAATTATGCCTCACTGATGATGCTTAACCTGACCGGGTAGGTTATTCTCAGTTGCAATTATTGATGTTTTAGAACTTTGAAGATAGGGCTCCAAGCTCTCCTAGCCTGGAGGGTTTCTGTAGATAAATCTGCTGCTATTCTAATTGGTCTTCCCTGGTAGGTAGTCTGACCTATTTCTTTTGCTGCCCTTAGGACTTTTTCTTTTATATCTACTTTGTTTAGGTGAATTATTATGTGTCTGGGAGTGGGTCTTCTCATTTGTTGTCTTGCAGGGATTCTCTGAATCTCTTGTGTTTGAATTTTTGTATCACTGAGGAGATGAGGGAAGTTTTCTTGAATGATTTCATGAAATGTTTGTTCCAGTGTGACAAACACTGCCTCGGTGTTTCTTTCTCTGCCTCAGGAAGGCCAATTACTCTTAGGTTTGGTCTCTTTAAGTAATCATTTCTTGAAGGTTTGTTCAGTCTTTTTGAGCTTCCTTTCCATGTTTTGAAAGTTTGGGTTAGTTCTGTGTTTTGGTCTTTGAACTCTGAGATTCTTTCTTCTGCTTGGCTAATTCTGCTTTCCATGCTTATTAGTTTGTTATTTATTTCCATCACAGTATTCTTTACTGCTGTTATTTCTGATATCAGCTCTTTCCTATTTTCCTCTTGTCTCTCCTTGATTTTTTTATTCTCTCTATTAATGTCTTGATGTCTGGGTTTGTTTCATGTCACCAGTCATTATGGG
This sequence comes from Carlito syrichta, assembly GCF_000164805.1. NCBI lineage: Eukaryota > Metazoa > Chordata > Mammalia > Primates > Tarsiidae > Carlito > Carlito syrichta. The sequence continues at coordinate 700,900 of NW_007248295.1, forward strand.
GGATCTTCATTGTTTGTGTTCCGAAGTCTGTTTTCTCAGTGTCTGACCTCCCAGGGGTCTGGGTGAGACCTATATTCTTCTTTTGGTTTTTCTTCATTTGTGCAGTTTTTTGTTCTTGTTGTTGTTGTTATTGTCTTTTCCTTTCTCTACTTTTTCCTTCCCTCCACATCACTGTCTTCTTTAATTCTGTTATTCAGGAGTGGAGGGGTTGTTTTTACTTCTGTTTGTTCAAACTCCTATTCTTCTTTATGTATGTCCTTTTACTTTGTTCAGTTCTGGAGTTGCACTGTAGGTTGGGCGTGGTCCTTTTTGCAATTTTGAGATTTACTTAAGGAGGGAGCTGTGATTCAAAATCTGTATGCAGGTCCTGGTATCCGCCGACAGGTGTATGGACAATCTGAAACCCACTTCCCGCTGCCTTGGAATCTGTCCATGCAGTGGGGTTGTAGGTTTACTCCCTGAAATAAAATGCAGTTAACAGAGGGAAGAGAATGGAGCAGGCAGTGGAGAGAAGAGGGGGGTGGAGAGTGAGAGGAGTAAGGGTGAAAACAGACTAGTGTACCAACAAATGGAGAGAGAGACAAAAGTTGAAACATATAAAAACAATAGACTACAGCTACAAAGTAACCAACTCCCATACAAAAAAAACCGGAAACATACAATGTTATTAACATACAAGCTTACCAACCTCCTTATTGGTGTGCTATTCCTCTATATAAAGATATGGTTTACAGGGAGAAGAAAAGAAAGAAAAAGAAGGAGATAAAAAGGGGAGGGGACAAAACAGAAGGAATAGAATCAAGTCAGTAGACTAACAGAACTAATCAAGCACACTCTGAGACTTTTCATTTAAGTCGAATGTCCTTTCAGCTCTGATTTCTAGCTGTCTTTTCAGGCTGGTAAGTTTATTCACAGTTAGGATCAGTTGCCCCTGGCCTGTTGTGAAGGGTAGTTCAGATCATCACTCAGTTCACGACTGCCCCGTTCACCACTCAGATCTGGCCTGTGTCTGACAGGCTTCCATTTTTCCCCTTTTGGTGTTGTTACCTTGAATCGCCAGCAGGTGGAGTTATCCCTTGCTCCAGGTGGTCTTTATCTCAGCTGCTTGCCTGCACCTAAGGGGAGGGAGATGTTGCCTCAAGGCACACAGGAGGAGACCCATACCTGGCAGGACATCACAGTGGTAGTAGACCTCAGCAGATCTATTTTTTTTTTTTTTTGAGTTAGAGTCTCACCCTGTTGCCCAGACTGGAGTGCAGTGGCCACTCCCATCCACCACAGCCTCGACCTGCCGGGCTCCAGTGATCCTTCCACCTCAGCCTTCCCAGTAGCCGGAATTACAGGCATGTGCTACCATGCCTGGCTGATTTTTTGATTTATTGTAGAGATGAGGTCTCACTGCCCAGGTGGGTCTCGAACCCGTGGGCTCAGGCAATCCACTCACCTCAGCTCACAGGGGCTTCAAGGTCTGAAGTTATGGATCTTCTCAGGCACAGGCTGAGCGATGTGTAATGGCTACCTTGGTGGCGGTGGCTGCAGCTCGCCTCAGGCACTGATGGTGTGATGTGGAATGGCTGCCTTGGCAGTGGCAACAGCAGTGGCGGTGGCAGCTGGCCTCAGGCACAGGCGCTGCGAAGTGTAATGGCTGCCTCAGAGGCGGCAGCAGCGGCATGGCTATGGCTCACCTCAGGCACTGGCGGTGAGATGTGGAAGGGCTGCCAGCCATGGCAGCAGTGGTGGCAGTGGCAGCCACAGTAGCTGCCCAGACTGTGGTGATGCGTCAGTCCCTAAGCATTTCACTACTTTGTTAATGAGGAGGTATTACAGGCCAAAAACAGCACTGAATGTATGCTACTAGAAGCATTCATATTTTATATTTATAGAAACATATTTATGAATATACTTAATAAGATGTACATATTTTTGTTGCATCATTTGTGTTTAGTCATTATTAGTTCTTCTGAAATTTTAATTTTAAAAGATTACCATAGATCAATGCTTTTCAAATACAGGCTATTTTTCCCTCCAGGAGGCATTTGACTAAGTCTGGAGACATTATAGGTTGTCACAACTGGGTGAGAAAGAGGGTGCTATTGGCATCTAATGAGTAGAGTCCATTGTTGTTGTTTAACATCCTGCAATGTGCACAACAAAGACTTAAACTGTCTCTAATCAATGCCTCAAGTATTGATAGTCCCAAAGTTGAGAGACACTGCCTAAGACACACACACACACACACACACACAAACACACACATGATATATAAAACTCACTGATAATCAGGGCCACATTCCTTTGCTCTAAATTTACATTTTATAAGGATGTTAATTTAACAAGGTTTAATCTTAAACATGATATGCAATGGCCCATGCCAATTTTTTTATTTTATTTTTTTTGAGTTGGAGTCTCACTCCATCTTCCAGTCTAGAGTCCAGTGGCACACTCACGGCCACCTCAGCATCTACCTGCTGGGCTTAGGCAATCCTTCCGCCTCAGCCTTCCAAGTAGATGGAACTTAGGTGGACAATACCGTGGCCGGATAATTTTTTATTTATTGTAGAGACGAGGTCTTGCCAAGTTCCCCGGGCTGGTCTTGAACCTGCGGGCTCAGGCAATCCACTTGCCTCGTCTCCCAAAGTGCTGGGATTACAGGCTGAGCCACAGAGTCTGACCCCATACCAGTTTTTAGATTCATTTTCAGGCCACCTCAAATCCTGTACCAGTGGTACACATTTTTTTCCTGTATGTTGTAATAAGCTTGTGATTTGTTGAATCGAAATGCATATGTCTTGCTGCAATGCATATGTAGGTATGAAATTAACCATACTTCAATTCAGCAATCCTTGCCAGAAAGTCCAGTCCCCAAGTATGTTTATATTATGAACATGCTCTGTCTGGTGGGCTTGCCATCTTGTTATGAGTACACTGTCATATACAACCAAGGGAGGCTTCTTGATGTTGTAGAAAAGCACATGCTTGTTTTGTTTTTGTTTTCATATTGCAAAATATGTGTTAAGAAAAATATTTACCACCCAGAAGAGTAGAGGTCAAATCCAATGTAACATATTATTTCTGTTCTATCACAATTAGAATATGCCCATTTTCTTTAGCTTAAAAAATAAGGGTTTTTTTTTCCCTCTAATTGTATGTTTTCCTTCTTATATTCCATCACTTTTCCTCCAGACTATCTTATGTTTTGGCTAACAAGTATTCACCTAAAACATCTCTGATGTACTCCATTAAACACTTTGCAAGAAATGATACTGAAAGTAGACAAGAGAATTAATAGATGATAGTTGTCAAATAGAACTTACTGTTATGAAGGAAAGGCTCTCCTGCATTGACTAATCTGGTATCAACCAGTCACATGTGGCTCCTGAGCTTTTGAGGTATGGCTAGCTATTAGGAAAAAAAAATTCAATTTTATTTAATTTTAAAAATTAACTTAGATAATGCATATTTTTAAATGCTTTAATTGTATTTAATTTTGACTAGTAGCCACCATTTTGAAGAATCGATTCAAAGTACTAATGATAATAACATTGAGGTCAAAAGAAACAAATAAAACTGACTTGAACAGAAGAAAAGAAGTAATACTAAGATAAAGAAAGAAGAATGTTTATGATGAATCAATACTTATCAGAGTTTAATCTCCTTTTGACATTTATGTTACATGGCCTTATTGAGGTAGAAATGTCATATTATCAATGTTTTATTTAAAAAAAATAATGTGACTTTTCTGGATTTGGTGCAATTCTAAGAATTCAGAAAATTTCAGGCTTGGTCAAAGCATTTCTCCAATAGTTTTATAGTAAAGGAGAGTGAATCACGTTTTATATGATTTAAAGAGTTTTTTGATGGTGGACACAGCACACCATTATTCGGATAGATGATGGCAGAACTCTTTGTCACTCATATCTCTAAACAAGAGACGGGTGCCGGGTAGAGCCACACAGGAAGTTGAACATTGGAATGATGAACAACAAGTTGTAGCTGCAGGGGCAAATAGGCAGGGTTAGTTGGGTTTCATTGGCCCCCCTAAGGATTTGCTAGTTAATAAGTGGGCAGGCTCTGGGCATAGAGACTGTCCCTAGTTGTTTGATACTTGGCTCTGGAGAGAATGGGAGGGAGGAGTGTATAATGGTCCCAGAGCATGAGAGCTTGATAAAATGGGTTTGGAGTGTGGATTTAATCAATTTCTGAGGATGGAGAACTGATTGGCCTCTAGCTAGGGTCCCAAATTAGATCAAGGTATTACAGTTTTCAAAATTATGTGGGTATGTTAACTTCCTATTGTCTTGACACCAGTTTTGAGCACAATGATTTGGGATATTTAAGTAGCCTAAATAGTAAATGGAGACTTTTAGAGACCTGGGAATAAGTTCCCCTAAACAGTATAGGAAAGCATTTTATTATGAGAGTGGAAAGTATGAGTTCTTGTTGACCAGCTTTTAACCAAGTTTCCCATTTATATGGCAAAAATAGTTTAACATTTGGAAGACTCTAACAATGTGGAGTTATTCCACATTAGTGAAGTTGTAAAGTGCGTTTAAAGTATAAGTTATATTAATTTTTGTGATGGTAAGATCTTGGTATATTTCTTGAGTCAAGGTGGCCAATATGGCAGTTTTGTTGTTGGATATGAACAAATAGTTTAGTAAGGTATATGTAAAGATTAGTGATATTTGATGATAACAAGGGGGATAAGTTGTGGTGGACATGGTCAAAGAAGTAGGGTGGGAGAGCGTGGTGGTAAGTTGAAGGGGAAGGGATGTAGGCGAAGGCTCTGGGAGTGAGAGATCCAGTTCAAGGGTGGACCAATAATAGGCAATAATGTCCACTAATTTTTAGAATGGCACAGATAGTAGTAACCCCAACAAGATTTCCCTAAGGCATGGAGTATAGACAGAGAGCAAGAACCTACCAGATTATGGGCTAAGAAAACAGTGAGCTCAGGAAATGTAATATAACCTCTCATTTCAAAAGGAAAAACAAGTAATAAATGTCCTGTGTCTAATTTGTCAACACATTACAGGAGGCAGCCTGTGGATGTCGCTGATATGACGGTCTCAGTGTCTGGGGTAAAGTTGTCTCTGGAACAAAGGCTGAAATCATCCCCAGTTGTGAGGTCTTGGGCTAGGGTGATGTTCGAGTTGATACCATCTCTGATGGTGAGCTTCTGGTCCAGGGCAATGTGCTCTGGAATATGGGATTGGGGTATTCTTTTTAAGTAAATAACCACTTGAGTGTCTGTGGGTCTTGTTTATGGGCATTATAGTGATATCAAACCTCTTGCCAAATTTTAAGGCATTGTTGTGCCTGAGAGCTTGACTTATAAATATCTCTGAAGTCAAGGTTTTGGGAATTCACAGCTAAGAAAGGTAATACTGACATTTGTGATACTGCTGCAATTAGACCAAAGCACCAGAATCTGAATGACACAATTAAAGCCTTAATTAAGGGTGGCTGAATCTATAATCTCCGACAGCTCAAGGTTTAAACTAGATGGGTGATGAGGGATTTCTACTGTTGATGAGTTTTAAATTATATGACCAGATTTGCACATATGTTGTTAAAAGGGTGTCCCACTGTTTGTCAATTAAAATATCTATGTCTGGGCTTTTAGCACCAGCATTAGCCTAAACCCAGGCTCTCTAATTTAGCCAATGGGCTCTTTGTCTCAGTTTTCAATTTGGTCAATGATGGGACAAGCCAACTAGGTCTTTTGGTTATAGGGCTTTACCAGCCTAGCCAGATTCGATGAAATATGGGTTCAATATTTGCCATGGAGAAACAGTGACTTACTTGAAGAACTTTAGTTTGTGGATTGCAAGCTAATGGAAGCATCTAGACCAATGGTAATTAGATCAATGGTTAACAAAAGTGTCTAGCAGGACTTGGTCATCTGATGTGGATTTTACCTTAGAATGTGTTATTACTAATAAAGTGCTGTCTACTTTCATCATTATAGGATATGGCATTGATTTCATTATTACCTCCAAATGTTATTTTTATTTTATTTACTAAGCGGAGTTTTCTATCTCTTTTATTTGTAGTCCACACTGTCCTGGAGAATGGCCTTGGAAAACTAATTTTAATTTTCTGAAAATGATCACAGAGAGAGAGTTTGTTTTACTTAATCACTCCTTAGAATCTAAACATTGAAAAAAGACTCTTGGGTGGTGGAAATTTAGGCTCAAATGGTTCTCATTTCAGATGGGCAGTGTCTTGGCCCAGGGGACAATCTACAATTAGTGGCTTCCAAAGGAGTCTCTGCCCTAGATCTGGCCTACTTCCTTTATAAGATGGAGGAAAAATTGAAAATCCACCAAGACAGGACACATTATTTAAAAACTGCATATATAATCTTTATGTACATAGGGATGAAACACTTCCCTCTCCTTAAACGTGGGAAAAGGTGAGAGGACAGTTTTTTAAGGCTGATATATGGTGTGAGTTGACTTGACTTGAGATATTAATGTCTGGGGTAAGACAGTGATATGTTTAGGGGTTTATTTGTTATTTTGTACCTTAAATAACAGATCCCTAAGAAGTCTTTTTGGTAACTCAAACCAGCTGTCTAGGATTTACCAGGAAAATGGGAGAGTTTTTGAATGCCCTTTTTATGTTATGCGTTCTAGAAAGTAAATATGTGCCTTGATGACTATCATTGAGATTGAACTTCAAAGGGGATGATGAGAGGCCTAGTGAAGCCTTGTGTTGTAGCATTAGTATATATAGTGACTTTGATTTATATTTTGGATATCTGTGAAATGGGAGATTTACAGAGTTCTTTAGTCTGAAGGGATAACTCTTAAGCAATGACCCAAGAATTTGTAAAAATTGACAGATGAGGCAATTTGCTGACCAGGGCATCCAGTGTTAAGAGAACTGCCTCAAATTTAGCCAACTATGTTGAACTTAGGGTCTTTTTATCAGACTATAAAGGAGCAACATTCCAGTGAATTCTATTATGATGATAGCTGTGCCATCCACACAGTCTTCAAACTTCTATTACTGCACACTCAAGTAATCTCAAGGAGCTCCCCAGATAGCCAAGGGATCTGTGGCACAGGGGACCTTTTCTAGCACCCTGATATCTGTCAAGGGTCTGAGGACATTGGAGGCCACTCTCTCCTCCAGGTAGATGTTAGAGGGACTAGATTTAGTTCCGTTCTGAATCAAGAAGGCCTCAGTAGCAGTGCTGAGCTTGTGGGATGTGGCTTTTTTACCCCAAGGCTTAACGAGCAACAGAGTATGGAGGGTCACAGACTCATGGTCTATGAAAGCCTCTATTTCTAGGATCTCTCAATATATGGCAAACACTTTTTGGTCTAATGGTATATAGCACGGAGCCAGGAAGTTCAGTTTCTTCCCATAGGCAATCTATGTCCATCACAGGTGATACAGAGACTGAAAAGGCATGAGTAGAGGGGCATGTTGAAGCCTCTCTGGTGTCTATCATTGTTTTCTAAATCCATGTTTTTAAGAAAGAAACACATACTTCTGAGGAGAAAAATAACTGAGCTCGTGATTTGTAGTCTTTTAAACAAAGCAGTCTGATTTCTAACTGGGGGTAAGTATTGAAACTTTTGTGATCAATATAGTTCAGTGACGCTTGTTTTTTGACATAGAAATGCCTATTCTTGTTTCCTTTTAGAAAGGATCTGTCCACTGAGATGAGAGACCAAGCTCTGTTTTTCAGGAGATGGTTTTATTTGGTCTTCATTTTCCTCCTGTCAAGATCACGTACAACAACAAGTCTAGTGACATGCCTTTGTTCCATCACAAATCTTTGCCTGGTCAGCTTGTTCATACATAAATGGGTGTTTCTCCTCATGGAGAGAGGGAATGGGTCTGAGCATTAAACCCAGTCCCGTAAGTTCTGCTACAAGGCCCTCCTAGAGGTTGACATACTCATATGTCCCTTTCTGAGGCATGACCTTTCACTTGTTGCTTGAGATTATCTTTGTGTTTATTGCATAATTCAGGTGTTGTTTCCTTTTTATGCATTTCTCTCATGTATTTTTGTAGCTTCATCCACCTTTTTGCCACAAAGGGACATTTCTTTGTCATATATTGCCCTGGTGGACTGTCCGTGTCCTTTCAGTCTGTGGGGTTAATCTAAGTGTTTTCCACATCCTTCAAGGTTACATGCTGGCCCTGAGTGGATTTACAGCTGCTGATGTTGTTTGAAGGTCTCCTTACATCCTTCAAAATTGCATGCATATTGCTTTTGCTGGTTTTCATGTTTGCATGCAAAATGTTTCTTCCAGTTAGACTTTGTGTGAACTTTTGATCACTGACACTAGGCAACAGAGATGAAGGTTTTTTCCATCTGTGTAAATCAGGATGTGGTGATTAAGATGGTTGTCTTTGATGAAGGATTTGCCCCTCAATGTGCTTGCACAGGTGTGTGTAGCAGGAACAGCTATGTGGAACTAGGCTCTTGCCTACACAGGTGAAAATAGTCTGCAATGATCAGGAACGACACCAAGATCAGGTGATACAGGGCCTCTTCACATGGACTAGAAACACTGTCACCTGAGGAACAACTTGTGGTAACCAGGAATAGGCAGCCAATGTTCTGCCCAGCTCAAACTGTTCTGGACGATTCCATGGATGGCCAAGAAGTGGACCCTATAGGACCAGCTGAATTTAATTTGGATAGAATTTAGAGTCTTTTGCTGCAGAAGACCCCATTTAAGGTGAAGTGGTTTGAAAGTAGCAGTGTCAAAGTAGAATTTGCAAATGAGGCATATGCTGTCTTGAGAATGTAGAACAGACTAAAAGATGTTGGACATTTATGTCCATGAGTGTGTCAAACAAAACTCCTTACAGGAGGATGTCATCAGTGTAACAGCAAACTTGTGCGGGTGGACAAAGGTGGACGCAGTGACGCTCTTGTCTGTGAAGATTGTGTGAGATGGCAAAGCTGTTGGAGTACCCACAGGGTGGCCTAGAAAAGGGATGTTTTTTCCCTTAGAAGGGAAGACAAACTATAGTGGGGAGACCATTGAAAAGGCTACCGAAGAGAAATATTAGCTGAATCTATACTGGCAAAGTATTTACTGGTTGTTAGTTGGATGATGTCAGTAATTTTAATAACATTGGGTACCTTAATAAATAAAACCACAGCATTGTCATAAACCCCCTAAGGCATCATTCTTTATTTTAATTTTCTTAAAGGATTAAGAAAAACCAAAATTGGGCTGTTAACTGGAAGAGCAGTGGGCATAATCACTCATTTATCAAGAAGGTTTCATTAATAAGTTGGAACTCTTGAAGGTCTTTTAACATTTACATTGGAACTCCTTAAATGTTTTAACAGGGGATCTATAGGGGTCTTGTTTATCAAGCCAATTTTTAAGGGCCCAAAACTTTATTTAATTTTAATTCATTATCGTATCAGAACACATAAGCCCCAGATGGAATGCTTTAGGTCACTAGATGTTATCATGATGAGGAATTTGGGAAATACTATAAATAAAGTGAGAAATATACATTTTTTTTTCCTTTTGAATTTTTTTTAAGAGACAAAGTCTTGCTATGTTACCCAAACTGGAGTGCAGTGCCAATCATAGCCTTAAACTCCTGGTCTCAAGCGATCATTCTGCCTCAGCCTCCTGAGTAGCTGGGAATACAGGTGGGTGCCAATAGGTCTGGCTCGATTTTATATTTAGCTACTCTCCTAGGAATATAAAGAGTATCATGTTTAAAGTTAGTGAGATTCTTGAGAAAAACTATAATATGGACCCAGTATGATTCAGTCTATGAAGTTTTGTTGACTGGTGCATTTTAGTAGATATTAAAGTTATTTTGGAGTCACGAAAGCCCAGTCAGTATACTTTTTATATTATTGTTCTAAAAAATCTTTTAGGGGATTTTGGAATTCCAATTGGGTTAATTTATGGACAATTGTGTGTGTATGTGTGTGTGTGTGTGTGTGTGTGTGTGTGTGTGTGTGTAGAGAGAGAGAGAGAAAGAGAATTATGTGTATACACACACAAACATACACACTACACACACATGCTCACACATATATACATACAATTTACTTAAATTTTTTTTTCCTCCTGTATCTAGGTTTTTTCTTTTCCTTTCATTATTTCTCTTCTGTTTTGGGGTTCCAATCACCTAAAGCTGCAGCTTTTAGTTTTTGTCTCTGTCTGATAACTCACAGTTTAAACCTTCTAGATGATTACAGGAATGGAATGGGGGAGTCCAGTGGTCTGCCCCATAGACAGCCATCTACTATTCCAAGACTTTCCAGTCCACCTTGAGTGATTGGGGCTTCACTTTGCTATAGCAACATCTCCTTGGGACAGCATATTAAGCCCCTTTGGCCAAAGTATTGGTCTCTTTGCATAATGATATGCAAGGGCACTTACTAAGGCCCAAGACACTGACTCGAGGTCTTGCATTATTTAAGCAGTTGGGAAAATTGTGTAGGTGTTCAGAAGGGAGTTGCTGGGATGAGATATTTTTTTCTTTGCCCAGAAGTCCTCTTTGGGTTAAGCATTGGCTGCTGGTCTTTAAGGAGACAGCCCAAGAGATTCCTGAGGGTCTGTGGAACACCAAGTTCCCTAAAAACAGCAACAAAATGCACAGTAAAGAAGACAGGTGGGCCGCGATCCCCATCTGAGCAACATTGACTGTGAGACATAGCAAACCATGGGGAAGTCCCAGCCAACATCTATATCCACAAGGGTTGCCTGACTGGAGGCCCCACCGAAAGCCCTAGCCTAGAAAGTGGGCTCAAGTGGCCCATCACACCTCATGCCATAAGGCAGACCCCCTCATGAGCTTGTATCTAGTCTTGTTCACTAGAATATCGTGAAAGACATGGAGAGACACAGTAACCATGGGCAGATACAGCAGCAGCCAACAAGATCAAAGCACGAATTCAAGCTCTGTCCAAGTCACTCTCACGGTGATCTGGAACCAGTTAGTAATCTAAGAGCAGTTTCCAGAATAACTATCCTACAGTCAGCAGTCATGGCCATGCCATACTGCTCACAAGGCCAATTGTTTTTTTAAGATTTAGGATTCCTTTGGTGGCTGGATACAACACACTGACACTCGAATACAAGAAAAGTCAGATTTGTTGTTATGTTCAGCTAGTGATGAGAGAAGGCTGCCACGCAGGTCATGCAGGGAATTACACTCAAGGACAGGAGTTCGAGACCAGCCTGGGCAACATAGTGAGATCTTGTCGCTACAAAAATAAAAAAAAAAATATTTAACCAGGTTTGATGATACACTCCTGTAATTCCAGCTATTTGGGAGACTGAGGTGGGAGGATTGCCTGTGCCCAGGAGATCGAGGCTGAGGGGAGCCATGATCATGCTACTGTATTCCAGCATGCGTGACAGGATAGCAAAAAAAGACAGGTATAGGGTCAGCTATGTGTATAATACATATATAATATATGTGTTAATTAACGATTTATGTTATTGGCAAGCCTCCCAGTCAAGGTTATTAGTCCAGTAGACTAAGAGTAGTTAAAAGTTATACTTGAACTTTCAACTGTGCAGGGGATCTGCACCTCAACACGGTAAAAAAGTCAACTGTATATATACATACATGTATATATGTATGTATATGTGAAACCAAGACAACAATCAAGCTAATAAATACACCCGCACTTCTGGTTTCCAGGTTTCCACTTGCCCTATGTTAGTGCATCTATCAGTTTCTCTTTCTCCACTGTTCTAAGACAATCTGCTCTTATTCACACTTTCTAGAATTCTGCCCCCTCCCCGGTCTTATTCTGTCACCCAGACTGTAGTGCAATGGCATGATCACAGCTCACCACAGATGCGACCTCCTGGGCTCAGGCAATCCTGCCATCTCAGCCTCGAATAGCAGGGACTACGGGCACATGCCATCACACCTGGCTAAATAGTTAATTTTGGGGGGTAGAGACAAGGTCTCACTATATTGCCCAGACTGGTTTATAACTCCTAGGTTTAAGCAATTCTTCTTTCTTGGTCTCACAAACTGCTGAGAATACAAGCATGAACCACCATGCTCAGCCTAGAATTTTGTCCAAATTGAATCATTTTATATATTCTTTCTTTTTTTTAATGTCCTGACTCCTATTACTCAGCATAATTATGTTGAGATCCATTCATACTGTAGCTTGTATCAATAGACCATTCCTTTTTAATGTTAGGTAATATTTTATGTTATAGATATTCCCCAGTTTATCCATTTATCTGTTGACGAATGTTGGGGTTGAGTATAGCTTTGCCATCACAAATAAAACTGCTATGAACATTAGTGTACACATTTTTGTATGGGTGTGTCTTTTTTAAAAAAAGAGAAACACATAGGAGTAAAATGACTTGAATAACATTAGCTTTTAAAGAAATTTTTAAAATTAAATTTTCATTAAATTTCTCAAAAAAAGACATATGAGCAGCCAACAAATATGTGAAAAAATGGTAAGCCTCATTAACCATCAAAGAAATGCGAGTCAAAACTGCACAGAGATACCACCTAACTCCAATCAAGATGGCCATCAATAATAACTCAAAAAACAACAGATGCTGGTGAGGATGTAAAGAAAAGGGAATGCTTCTACACTATTAGTGGGAAGGTAAATTAGCATAACCTCTGTGGAAAACAGTGTGCTGATTCCTAAAAGATCTAAAACTTGACCTTCATAAGATCCAGCAATCCTTCTTCTGGGAATATACCTGGAGGAACTCAAATCATTCTATGAAAAAGATACCTGCACATGCACATTTATTACAGCACTATTCACAATAACAAAAACATGGAACCAACTGTGTTGTCCATCAAAAGTGAACTGGATACACAAAATTTGGTACATATATACGTGATGGAGAATTACACAACCATAAAGGACAAAATGATGGGCTTTGCAGCAACTTGGATGGATTTGGAGTCTATTATACTCAGTGATCTATCACAGAAACAAAGAACCAAGTACCACATGTTCACACTCATAAGCAGACCTTGAATATTAATCAGAAAGCTATAAGAAAGGGATTATCAGTAGCGGGACACTTCCGGGGGGGGGACCACATAACATCACTCAGGGTATCTGATCTTTAACCAGGCAAAGTTGGGAGCAAAGGGAGGCCCAAACTTTGCCTGTATGATGAGCAATTATCTACCTAATCCTGAATTGTTTCCGCATCTTTAAAATAAATTTTAAAAAGAAATTCTAAAAGTTAATTAAAAGTTAACTTTTTAATAAATTACAAAATTATTTTTTTCCAAAGTAGTTGTATCATTTTACATTACTAACAATGTACAAAAGTTCCAGTTCCTCCACTTCCTCACCAACATTTGGTATCACCAGTACTTCTCATTGTGGTTTTAATGTGTATTTCTCTGATGACCAATGTTGAGCATATTTTCTTTTGTAAAGACTATGTTCAAATCTTTTGCCCAATTGTTTTACTAGATTGTTTTATTATTATTTAACTTGGAGAGTTGTTTTTTAAATTCAGGACACAAGTGCTTTATCAGATATATGGTTTGCCCATATTTTCTCTTATTTTGTGTTTAATCCTTTCATTATCTTAGCAGTATCTTTGAAAGGGCAGAAATATTTCAGCATCATGAAGTCTGATGTATTAGTTTGATTTTTTACGAATTGTACTTTGGGTATGTTTTCTAAGAAGTTATCATTTAATCCAAGGTCACAAACATTTTTTTCTGTTTACTTTAAAAAATTTGATAGCTTTATATTTTACATATAAGCCCTATGTTATAGTTTGTGGGTTTTAAAAAGATGTGGTGCAAGAAATGGATTGATATTCTTTCTGGGCAGAGAGGAGCAGGCATATGAATATTCAATGGTTATCCAAAGTTTCTGGGCAGAGAGGAGCAGGCATATGAATATTCAATGGTTATCTAAAGGTTTCAACACAATGTCTTTTTTTTTGTAGTTGTTGAAATAGTCAATTAATTTATTAATTATTAATGTATTTACTTATTTATTTTGTGCCTGGTAATTTGCCATTTACTTTATTTATTTATTTCAATAGCTTTAGGGGATACAAATCGTTTTTGGTTACATGGATTCATTGTAGTTGTAAAGAAGCTTGGGCTCTAAGAGTACCCACCACCCCAACTTGTGCACATTGTAGCTAATAGTGATATTTTCATCCCTCCACCCCTTCCCACCCTCCCTCTTTTGAGTTGCCAGTGTCCATAGTGTTCATTATACCATTCTGCATGCCTTTGTAGATCCTTAATTTAGCTCTCACTTAGAAGTGAGAACATGTGGTATTTGGTTTTCTGTTCCTGCATTAGTTCACTTAGGAAGATATCTCCAATTCCATTCAAGTTGCTACGAAAGACATTATTTAATTTTTTAATGATGTTTAAGCACTATTTCTACAAGACTATCTTTAAAATACCCAGTTAATACAAAAGGAAGCAGGCAAAGAAGAAAGAGGGCAAAAACACAGATAGGGAGAAAAGACTACAAAAACTTTAAGGATATAGAAGCATTGAAACCATTAATCGACCAATTTGATCGAATTAACATTTATAGAATACTTTGTTCAGAAGACCTACATTATTTTTATGGTGCACATACAAAATCATGACAGATATGTCCTGGGTCATGGAATAAGCATTAATAAATTAAAAAGAATTCATTTCATACAAAGTATGCTCTCTGACCACAGTTGAATACAATTGAACATCAATAACAAAAAGGTCTCTGAAGAATACACAAATATTTGTCTTCTAAAATACATGTTTAAAGCCCATTAATCAAAAGAAAAATTTAAAGAGAAATTAGATTTCTTTTGATCTAAATAAAGATAAAAAACACAACATATCATTGTGGAATGTCACTAGGACAGACTTACAGAGCTGAGCTATAGTAGTAATCATTAATATTAAAAAAGAAAACGTTCTTAATAAATGGTCTCAATTTCCACTCTAAAAACTAGAAACACAAAAGAAGAAAAAAAAAAGCAATGTGAAAAGAAGAAGATTATAAACTTCAGAACACAAATTGGGAAGAAAAGAATACATATTAATAAAACTAAAATCTTGTTCTATGAGATTATCAGCATAACTGATAAATCTCCAACTAGACTGACCAGAAAAAAAATATGGAAGGCACAAATTCCCAATGTCAGGAATGAGAGATATTACATCACTAGACATTCTAGGGATATTATAAGAAAATAAGATAATTTTATTAACATTTTTATGTCCATATATTCAGCAACTTAGATTTCAGCACACATCAGCATATAAAAAATTTATTTTATTTTATTTTCATATATTAACAACAAGCAAAAACATTAAAATTAAAAAAATTTTATTAAAAATTAAAATTTTGGGCAACCCTTGAGTACCCTCCCACTCTGGGAGCTTTTCTGTCCTCTCCATAAATCCTACTTTTAAAAATAAATAAGTGAATAAACAAATAAATAAATAAAAATTAAATTAAAATTTTCAGTATCATTAAAAAAAAACAAAATTCTAGACATTAAAACCAGTGGAGATAAGAAATTTTGGAAAATGAAAACAAACAAAATGCTTTAGAAGTTCTTTCCAAATCTTTTCATCCGGCAACGATACTGTCTTTTTCCTGTATTTGAAAGAAAAGCATTCAATCTTTTATCATTTTCAACTATGATGTCAGTTGTAGGTTTTTCAAAGATAACCTTAATCAGGTTAAGGAACTTCTCTTGTACAGTCTTCCCAGTTTGAATAGGATTTTTATCAGTAATAGAATTTGGATTTTTACAAAATTTTCTTTGCTCCTAGTGGCATGATCATATGAGCTTCTGTTTACTTAATATGGTGAATTACATTGATTGGTTTCAAATGCTATACTAACCTTGCATTCCTGGGATAAACGTGTTTGATCATAATGTACAATCTTCCTACATTGTTGGATTTGATTTGTTTATATTATTTGTATCTGTATTCATGAGGGATGTTGCTATATAATTTTCTTTTCTTGTAATGATTTTGTTTGAATTTGGTTTGCATCAAAATTGTACTAAAGGTTCTTGTCAGTGTTGTAAGGCAATTAATAATTAATAGGCATCAGAATAAAAAGGAAGACATAAAACTGCCGGTATTCACAGATAACATGATCCTGCAACCTTACTAACTTCACTTATTAGTCTTGTAGCACATTTTTTTTGCAAATTCCATAGAATTTTCTGCATAGATAATCATATCATAATTAACACCAGGAAATTTATATAATTATTTTTATTAAAATATTTAATAAAAGACAGATAGAAGTATATTTATATATCATGGACGACAATTTGACAAAATGTACAAAAGTTATAGATTAAAATACCTTTAATCCAGGAATCCCACTTTGAGGCATTTATTCTACAGCTATCTTTTAAGTCATGCCATAATTATAAATATGTAGGCTAAATTGCTGGTATTAGCAATATGTGTTACTTGAATTATTTATAGACCATCATTTCAACGAAATGCTAGGCACAGAAAAAACAAACAAGCAAACACAAACCTCAGCAGCAGCAAAACCTTCAAGTTGTATCATGTTAGAATATAAACGCGACAATGGCAAGAATTGTGATCTACAATGTTCTACTGTATCTCCAATGATTAGAACAGCACCTGAAACATCGTCGGTGTTCAACAATAGTTAATGTACAGTGAATGAGTATACTGTTAAGTAAGAAAGTAAAATGTAGAACAATGCAATTAAAAACAACATCCTGCAATAAAAGGGAGAAAATAATCTTCATTTGTATGTCTTTCATAAGTAAAGTATGTGTGTGTATGCATGTGTGTGTACACTAAAAATTTGACCTTAATAATGAACTATAATGGTGAATGGGTCAGAGGTGAAGGTGAGAGAGATTTATTGCATGGCATACAACATAGTGGTGAGACTTTAAACTACATAAATATATTTTGAATTGTGTGAGTGTATGATCTCTTATGAAATTATACAATCATACAAATCTGCAATCTGTTAAGTGCTACAAATAAAAATACAGTATCATGATATATAGTATAATATACACATACTATATAAAATATGTAGACTATGTATCTATACTACATATAGTATAGCTCATAGTATATAAGCTATAAAAGCACATTTTCTCTAGTACAAACTCCACAAATATTATTGTCTTATTGTTACTTTTATGAAGTAATAAAAATTTGATAATAAGCATTTTATAAAGCCATAAAACAATATTGGGTAAATTAAAGTGTTTTGTGTCTATGTAATAGGATATAAAGTTTGGGGGTTCTGACTTCAAAAGTATCTTACATTACATATCATAAATAATCAAAATATCTTACATTACATATCATAAATTACAAATAATACACTAGAACATGACATATTTACATTGACAAGTTATTATGTCATGTTCTAGTGTATTATTTGTAATTTACTTAGAATAAGGATAGTCTAATATAAAATTTAATTCCAAGAATTACTCAGCAATAAATTTAAGAAGGTAATTTTGAAACCATACATCAGTAATTGTGACTCCTTGACATGACAAACTAACTTGAGAGTAGGACTTCAATAAGTGGTATTTCCCTTGCTAATGACACTTGCATACGGGGTCATACATGTGAAATATTTAACATGTTGTTATAGATTTTCTATTCCAAAGCAAAATATAATACCAAATAATATAGCTTGGTTTAAGATAAGGGATAGTAAATATTCTGTTTACATTTTATTACAAAATAATTTAACATCAAAATGTAAGGCATATCAGAGAGAAAACTACTTTGAAATACATCAAGACTGCAAATACAGTGATGATAAAAATAAAATAATGTGGATTATGTATAATTATTTTTTCAAGAAAGCAGTGATTTTTTTCAGCCTCACTTTTGATGACCAATTATTAGTTCTCTTTTTTTTTTTGAGTTGGAGTCTCACTCTGTCGCCCAGACTGGAGTGCAGTGGCCACTTCCGGCCACAGCAGCCTTGACCTGCTGGGCTCCGGCGATACTTCCTCCTCAGCCTTCCGAGTAGCTGGAATTACAGGCATGCGCTACCACGCCCGGCTGACTTTTTTATTTATTGTAGAGATGAGGTCTCGCTGCCCAGGCGGGTCTCGAACCCACGGGCTCAGGCAATCCACTCACCTCAGCCTCCCAAAGGCGCGGGATTATAGGCTGAGCCACTGAGCACGGCTCTCTTTTTTCTTAATATATCAACATAAATCTGATTGATAAAATTCTCTTTTGACTTAAAATATATTACGCTCTTCTGAGTCTTTTATTAACTTACTATTTTTTCAGTCTCTCACTAAGTGACTTTCCCTCATTTTCCCAACATTTAGTTCTTAAATGTCCAAAAGCTCAGTCCTTGGCCCTTTTATAAGCATTTTAAAATCTACATCCATTCACTTGATGATCTCATCTAATAAAATGGATTTTAAAAAAGCCATCCATCCACTGACAACTCTAAAATTTATATCTCCACTCTGGTATTCTCCATGGACCAGGTTCATAATCCAATTATCTATTTTACATCTGTAATTTCAAATAATGTCTAACTACGTTAGTCATACTAACCATGTCTAAAACCAAACTCCTGTTCCCTACTCCCACCACACTTTCAAATTTTGTATTCTTACTTATGCAAATAAGTAGAAATGCTCTCCTTTTGGTTTTCAGTTGCTGGGAGAGAGGAAAGAATCATCACTGACTCCTATATTTTTCTCATATCCACATCAACCCATCAGAAAATTCTACTGACTTATCTTCAAAATGTACCTATAATGCTTGTAACTATTCTACCTCTTCTCCCTGGCCCAAGTCACCAATATTGTTTACCTGGATTATTAAAATACTGTCCTAATTGACTTCCTACTTTCATTCCTCCAAAGGCTGTGCCCCACACAGCAGTCAGAATAATCCTTCTACAATTAAACCAGAACATGGTTTTCCCCTGATCAACACTCATAGTAGGTTTCCGTCTTACGTTGAAGAGTCCAGTCTTTACCATTGCCTATAATTCCCTAGCTGCCCCCATCTGATGCTACTAGCCACCTGACCACACCTGTTATCACCCCCTTATTCACTCTGCTCCAGTCCCACTGGCCATTCTGAACATCCCTGAACATACTTCAGCATAATTATTTTTCCCCTAATATTCTTATTTAAATCACCTGCTCAGGTCTTTGCTCAAATATCACCTTATCAGAGACTGTCCCTGAGTACCCTGTGTAAAATAAACCCAGTATTTTCTAGTTCTTGTGTTCTGCTTTATTTTCTTCAAGTTTTTAGAACAAAATATATACTTATTTAATTATTTTCTATCTCTCTCCAAGAGAATATCAGTTTCATGAAGGTGAACTTTGTCTATTTTTTCCTCTATGTGTCCACAATCCTTAGAAAATGCTTCTTGGACAGTAGTGAGCTTAATAAATACTTGTTGAGTAAATAATTGAGGAGATAAGTAATAAAGAATACCAATTATTCATGAACTTAGCCTTGTCAAATGAGACACTGGGGACCTGAACTGGAAATTCGATATTCTAGGCCTGTTGTTAGCAGCAAAACTAAAATTTCACATCTAATTAATGGGGAAAATTTTGTATAACTAAACTTGTAAAGATAATTGCAAAATAAACATCAGTGACCTGGAAAAATAGATAATTTGAATTCACTAAAATTTAAGAATGTAAAAATGAAATGAATATGAAATGCATTGCCACAGGAATCAAATGTAATTGTGCTAAATTGCTGTCTGCCTGTATTTTTACCGTTTTGTTTGTTTTACTTTTTTGAGGATGGGGTACTTAACTTATTGACCACAAAATTATTTATGCTAGAATTATTCAAAAAACTATTTATTAATAGAAATTAAGCTAGATATCTGAATTGATTTGTGTGAATTGATAGTTCTTCTGATCCTGTGGTCTTTCTTAGTCTCCTTTATTGTACTTGAGACAATACAAAATATTAGAAAAAACATAAAACTTCCAGAAAGCACTAATAATTCTACAAAATTCCTCAACACAGGTAATCAGGTGAAATTGGGCTTCACATCACATGAATCAAAAAAGAAAACACCCAACACAGATTTGTAAAAATTATGACCATGTAATTTGGTAGAGTCCATTTATATTCTTATATAGACTGAAGAAAAGGAAAATATTCCAATATGACAATCATTAAAATGTCTTCTTATGACCCCCACTGCTAGAGGTAGAGAACAGGTAAAAAAGAACTACATGTAAATCACAAAGATCTCAGGTAGTAACAATTACATGTGCCCTTTTCAATGACCCAAAAAGCCCTATGATTATCTGAAAACCTTCTGTTAACCACCAGCCACCTATCATGTAAAAGATTATTTTCAAAAAAATCACGTCTAGTAGAAAAATAAGCAGCATGGACCATGTAAATATAGTTTATTAGATCAAATGAATTATTTTAGTTTCTAAAAAATGTTGAAAAGTATATATGCGAGTGTACTTACAACGAATTTTCAAGAAAATCTCCATATGACTTAATAGTTTTGTGCTTTGAGAGATGGGACATTATGAATTACTCTAGCATTTGTAGTTAGGTGGTGAACCTTAAATCTCAAGCAGGAGTCAGAATCTCTGGATCTGTTCTCACAGATCACTAGCCTTTTTTTTTTCAGTTTTAGATTCAGGGGGTACACATGGGTATTTGTGACATGGACATATTGTGTAGCAGTGGGGACTGAGTCTCAGGTGACCCATTCTCCAGACAGTGAACAACACCTAGTCTTGACTCAACTTTTTGGAGCAACATGTTGGGCTTTAGCAATCAATGCGCATCCCTCACTCAGAAGTCTGACACAGCCAGACTGCTAGAGTGAAAGCATGGTATCCGATAAATATCCAGGTCAGCTCACAATCTGAAAGAGATTGAATTTTTTTTCTCTCTCTCTCTCAATCTCTCTTTTTTTTTTTTTTTTTTGAGGTAGTATGGTATCATGCTGTCATCCAGAATGAAATGTAGTGGCACAACCACGTGTCACCAGAGACTTGACCTGGGCTCAAGCAGTCCTTCTGCCTCAGCCTCTCGAGTAGCTGGTACTACAGGCACATGCCACCACACCTGGCTAATTTTGAGATTTTTGTAGAAACGAGGTCTTGTTATATTATCCAGACTGGTCTCAAACTCCTGCCTTGATCTCCTGAAGTTCTGGGATTACAAGAATAAGCCACTGCACCCAACCGAGAATGAATTTTTAAAATAATATGTTTAATGTTTGAGAACTATATGTTATTTTCCTTCCTTGGAACAGAAACTGAATGTAAAAATACGAACTCAGTTTTATCAATTACTTTTTGTAAACATAAAGCATTGGTTTATACAAGTTTGTTTTTTCTTGAATTTTCTATAATTCCAGTGAAATATGGAGAAAAGATATCAGCCATTTAAAACCTCTTACGTGAGTATTCATCCTGAAACTTTGAGAGTTACTAAGCTTTACAAAGTTCAGTATTTGTTATAAATCTATTGACCAGGGGATTCCTAAGAATAATTAATTAAGCAGTCTTAGGTAAAATAAAATGTCATCGTTTTTCTACTTTTGGCCAGTAAAATGCTTTGAAAAATGCTATTAGCAGAGAAATTATAACAGATGCAGTTTTTAGGGCTTTTTAGTATCCAAGTTAATTTAGTTACTCAATGTAGCATTAACATGAAATTACAGGGGTTTTGTGTGTAGGTTTGTACAAAGGGACTTCAAATAGGGCTTTAGTATTGCTCAGCAATCCATTGCTGTTACTCTATGAACTTCGTCAATTTTCCCAATAATTACTTCAATTTTCTCTTCTATCCCTAAGCATCTTCTGCCTTCCTGTTACATTCCATTACTTCTCTCATCTGTGAGTTTGGACCCCATTATACCTTCTCAGGAATATTACCCAACTTCCCTTTCCTAAATATTCAATGACAACTTCTCAGTTGTATCTCTTATATCAGTATGTAATTATTCTCAGACCTCTATCTCACATCTTCCTCTTCCTCCAGCCCTGTCTCTTCTCTTCTCTATAGTCAATCTCTTAAAAATTATGTACATTTTGTTGTCTCCTGTTTCGCAGCTTCTATGCACTCACTAACACACTCCATGACAACATAGCTTCTGTACCATTATTTTATGGAACATTTCTTTCTATGGTCATCAATGGCAGTCATTTTGCCAAATGTAAGGCACATTTTTAATCTGCATTTAGTTGATTTCTCAGCTGCATCTGACACTGGTAACTGTTCCCTCTTTCTTGAATTATTCTCTTACCAGCTTATCAGCTCCCATGATATAATACTTTTGACTAACACCAGAATTAAAGTAAATACCTGAATTACAGCAACAAAAAAGGGAATGCAAAAAAAAAAAGAGAGACCTTATCATCTAAAGAGAATCAGGTAGTTATTGCAGACACAGTTGTCTACCCAAATCCTTTCTCCCTTCTTTTGTAGTAACTAGGCATGTTATTATTTAACTATAATGCAGTTTCCAGCCTCTCTTGCAGTTAGTTGTGAGCAGGTAATGAATTTCTTTCCAAAGGTATGTAAGAAGCACTATAACTGTCCTATAAAGCTTCCCACATGTATTGACACTTTCCCCTTTCATGCAGGTATGTTGGAGGTGGCAGAGATTCAATCAGCTTCAGTCCTTGAATGTTGAAGTGGAGCAGAGACAACCCCCCTCACTCCTGTGTATATACGTCTTCCTGGATTGGAAAATTCTCCATAGGCTTCAAACTTTAGCATGTATCAGAATCACCCAGATTTGTTTAAACACAGATTGCTGCCCTTTTGTGTCAGAATTTCTGATTCAATCGATTTAGGATGGGTCTCAAACATTTTTATTTCTAACAGCTGCCAGGTTATGACTACAGGGATCATATTTTGGGAAGTACTCCCTTAAATTATTGTCTAGAATGAAACAAATATCCTTTTTTTCCCCAAGCCTTTACATTTGAGTCTATTGCTAAAGTGCTTTAGCCTTCTTTTTCTAATTCAGAAATTATTATAAAAACTTGGATGAGCCGGGCTTGGTGGGTCAGTCTGTAATCCCGCACTTTGGGAGGCTGAGGTGAGTGGATTGCCTGAGTCCATGGGTTCGAGACCTCATCTCTACATTAAATCAAAAAATTAGCCAGGCATGGTAGCACGCACCTGTAGTTCTGGCTACTTGGAAGGCTGAGGTGGAAGGATTGCTGGAGCCCAGCAGGTTGAGGCTGCAGTGGCCGGGAGCGTGCCACTGTACTCCAGTCTGGGTGACAGAGTGAGACTCCAACTCAAAAAATAAAAATAAAAATAAATTTAAATTAAAATTAAAAAATAAATAAAAACTTGATGAAACTTATTTTATTGATGTTATTATGATACTGATGTGAGCACCTATTTGGCATAAATTAGAACAAATCTTTGTAAGCACATTGAGTGATTGGAACATGGGTCAAACTACTGTATTCGATTTCTCTGGTTTGTCATTTTCCTCCTGATGATTATATTTCTCTTAAAAAATACCCCTATCTCCAGGGTCAGAACTTCCAGTCCAAAGTTATTCAACAGTATAAATAATGTAGGTATTAATGAGGCAAAAAATAGAGGGAAGAGAGCATTTTCACAAACATTAATTGAGGTTTTGAAAATAGGAAATAGTATTTTGTTTCAAAATGTATCAGGTATTGTTTGAGGGTGTAATATGAAGAATTTTTGTGTTGTTCAGTCAAGACATAAATGCTGTTCAGAGAGGGTGAATGTACCAGATAAGAGTCAGTGTGCCGCAGGATGACTCACTGATTCAAGTGCTATGAATGATTAGGTGAGAAACTTGGGACAATTGACTTCAACCATGAGGGGACTGAACTTGATGACATCTAGATTTGACAATCTGTGACTCTGTAAATAAACATTCATTTTATAACAGGGGAAAGGATAGGACCTTCAATATCCTGTAATAACACACACAGAAGGCTCAAAGATCTTTGATGGGTACATATATTTTTTATGATGTTTAACTAGACTGGAAAGAGATGTCCAGGCTTAAACTTAATATATGTCCATTAAAATGCCATAGTGTTGTGGGGTTTTTCTAACGCAAGATTTAAGGTATAAAAAAGAAAATTGAGAAATAATGGTTTTTAACAATTTCCAAATAGTACAAGACAAAGAAGAGAGCTTCCACTCTTTCAAAGACAATTTTATGCAACAGATTTACTAATGTTTTATGTTTCAGTTTGTTTCAGATTTAGAGATGCTTTTATTTAATTATCTTCTAAATATGATTAGGCCATTTAATGACTGAACACAGGATTTTTTTCCTTCATTACTGTTCTTTATCTATTTCCTATAAGCAGAATTGAGTTATTCAAATTAACAATCTGTTAATTGACATTCAAGACACTTTGCATTTTTCAAGAAATTATTTAGACAAAGTAATGCTCCCTAATTTTTTTCCTTCTGTCTTTTGATTCTAATAATAAACTCTACAAATTTCACAGAGATGGTCCCCAGGTTATCAAAGGTAACCTAATTTTTTTTCTGGAGACAAATATTTTAACTTTTTTATCTTTTCACGTCCCTCCCACTTGACTATTATGTGAAAA
>NW_007248296.1:0-1058 GCF_000164805.1 Carlito syrichta
GCAGCAAGCAAACAGTTAAGCACAACTGCCTTTCTCTTTATTATTATTTTACTTTAGTTTGTTATAGAAGTATAGGGCACAAGTCAGGATTAGGTACATATGTAATGCATGTACAGGTGAAGTTTGGGCCTCCAACAGGTCCTCATGTCCTCTGGTTTAGGATCAGGTTCCATATGTGTTGTTCCATGTCCCTTCTCCTTCCCTCCTTTGATAGTGTCCCACGACTGCGGATCCCTCCCTTGTGCCATTGTAGGCAATGTTCAGGCTCCACTTATGAGTAAGAACATGTAGTATTCAGTTCTCTGTTTCTGTGATAGGTTGCTAAGAATGTCCCCCACACCATCCAGTTTACCGAAAAGTTCATGCTGTTGTCTTACTTTATGGCTGCATGATATTTCATCATGTATATGTACCACTTTTTCTTTATCTAGTCTGGTTTTGATGGGCAGTGGGGTTGGTTCCATGTTTTTGCTACTGTGAATAGTGTGGCAATAAACATGCATGTGCAGGTGTCTTTTTTGCAGGCCAATTTTTGTTTCTCCAGATAAATTCCCAGGAGGGGTATTGCTGGATCATATGGAAGGCCAATTTTTCATTCTTTTAGATATTGGCACGCTATTTTCCATAGAGGCTGAACTAGCTTGTACTCCCACTAACAGCATAGAAGCATCACCTTTTCTCCCCATCTGCACCAGTACCTATTATTTTTTGATTTGTTATTGATGGCCATTCTTACTGGCATAAGGTGATATCTCAGTGTGGTTTTGATTTGCCTTTCTCTGATGCTTAGTGAGGCTGAGCATTATTTCACGTACCTGTTGGCTGCTCTTTAAAATGAAAGAAAGAATCACATTAAAGTGTGCTTGAGGTAAGAAACCTCCCTTTTGCAATGGTGTTAGTGGAATCTTTGCCTGGAGCTCTTGAGTGACTGCCTTTCCCATTTACTTTCTCGGAGTCGATATGTCAAGATTCAGAATCCAGAAAGGCAACCAGAGTCTTGACCCTCTGCCATCTGGATTTGAGGCTGCAGACTCTCTGTTGACCTGGGCCTGGGGGAG
>NW_007248296.1:2295-3072 GCF_000164805.1 Carlito syrichta
CGAGTCAGCGTGATGTGGGTGTGCCTCTTCTCACCCTCCCTGCTTGAGGACAGTGGCTGCAGGTTTGGGCCTGTGCTCCCCACCACCCACCCTCCTGAAGCTCCCTTGTGCAACACACATTTCCTCCTTCACTGCGATGTATGCCTTCTCTCCAGAAACGTTGAGACCATGGCTTCAGCAATACACGCTGAGGTGTGCTGTGTCCCCCACTTTTATTCCAGTCTATAAGAGAAGCTGAGATGTCAGAGGCCAGTCAGCCTCACTCCCGGGATTTGGTATGACACGGGTTCCAACTAATGAGGGGAGAGGGGCCCCATTAGGACCCCTTGGGCCCTCACGAATTTTAGATTGGCCCTTCCCACAATGCCCGTAGATGCCCCCAGGACCAGCTTCCTTCAGAGGACCAGGATCGCTAGGCAGGCGCATGCCTCAGGAACACTCTGGCGAGAAGTTCCTTGAGGTTTTTGGAGGGAGGGAGGGGGTGTAGCAGTAGGCTCTCTTTCCCCCGGCAGAGATGCCAGCATTTCTTCTTTCTCCTGCTGTCTCCTCTTCTCCTGTATCTGATAATATTTAACTTTATGCAACGTATTCACTCTAAGTATTCTTTGTAGAAATAATGACATTTTCTTGTCAGGAGAGCATTTATGCTTGCTTTTTGCCCATGACTCGGGAGTGCTAAGTGCCCTGGTGACATGAGGCTGATCTAGTGGCCAAGTGGTTAGCACTTGCTTAATTCGGGATCACTTTTCCTCTGAAGGATCATCTATTTGTGGTCCC
>NW_007248297.1:0-1178 GCF_000164805.1 Carlito syrichta
CAATGCTCTTAGAATTCTTTCCTTCACATTGACTCTGTGTAACCTGACTATATTCCTTGAGAATGATCTTTTTGCGGGAACTTTATCATGAGATCTACGGGCTTTCTGTATGTGGGTATTTCAATCTCTAGCAAGTTCAGGGAAGTATTCCTAAATTTTTCCCTCAAATAGGTTTTCTAAATACTTTGCTCTTTCTTCTTCCTCAGGACCACCTATGAGACTGAATTTTGAATAGTTTACCTAATCCCACTTTTCTTGGAGACTTTACCCCATTTTCCTGATTTTTTTCCTGTATTGTATTCTGATATGGTTAATTAAAAGACTTCTCTTCTAGTTCTATAATTCTTATATCTCTTGACTATTTGTGGACTTTTTTGGATAAATATCCATCCAAGTCCTCAGACCATTTTAAATTAGGCTATGAAGTTTTTGCTGATGTTGTTTTTGGACGTAGTTGTGCATTATGTGTTTTAGAGAATAACCTCTTATGAGTTCTATGGTTCAAATGTTTTGTCACATTCCATACACATTGAGTATTCACTTTTTGTGTTTTTGTTTTGTATTTTGATTTTTTGTTTGTTTTATTAATTCAACCCATATAGTTGGAGAACATATAATTGGAGAAAGGAGTGTTATTGCATATTGAATACTGTTGGTTAGCTGTTATATGTTAAATTCTGCTGTTTAACTGTTATATGTTAAACTGCCTCCAACCAAATCTTATGCCCACAGGGACATATGTACTACTCTTCTGTGACTCTGTTTGATGCATGAACTGCTGCATCAAGTGCAAAGAGAGAAGTTATATAGCAGTCAGACCTGGTCATACTACTTTCTGCCTGAGTAACAAAAAAGGAATTTATTTGACCTCTGTGTCTCAACCTCCTTCCTTCTCAAAAATATGGAGTTTTGACATTAAAGGCATGCTGTGAGTCTGGTGAAATTAAACATGCAAAATAAGTTTTTGGAATTTGGCATGCATAGCTAATATTCATACCTTTGTGTTCTGACAGAAAAAAATGTCATTTGAGGAACATCTGACAAGACTCTGATGTGGCTGATGATGGAAACAGTACTGACTGCTATGTATCAAGCCTTCCTGAAGGTCTGACACGTGTCAACTCCTAGATCGTTCTGCTCTCTATGCTTATTTATATTGCTGCCCATCCTTAATGATA
>NW_007248297.1:1198-9001 GCF_000164805.1 Carlito syrichta
CAATATGGGATCTTGCTCAAGTTTTTCCCTTTCTGCTCTATTCCTGACTGACTCTAGTACTTACCTGTGTGACCCTGCATGGTGTGCCCTACCTCCTGTTTCTGGAGATCTGCCACTGCCTCCCTTTAGGCCCATCATAAGCCTATTTCATCCTTGTGACTGTCAACACTCAATGACGCCAAATATTTTGCTCTCTACCCCAATTCTGGAGAGATTTCTTAGAACCAGATATGTCCTCAAGATCTATATCATGACTGTAACAATTAGAAGCTGTTTGATTCCAAAAGCCTCGGTTTTCCTCACTGGAACGCACCTCTGAAGATCACACTCCTCTCTTGAGGCTTCTGAGTGCACCATTTCCAGCTATACCTCAGAGTAAATATATTGCTTAAAATGTGGAATACTTTGCTGCAATTGCACAGCAAACTGTAAAATTTCATGAAATAGATAAATGAAAGCAAACATAATTAACAGACATGCAAGAAGTAGGATGCCAAGTCCAACCTCTCTGTTTGAAGTGGGAATCTGTGAGGATGACTGGTTTAAGTAAAATTAAACAAAAATATTTCTAAACCTTTAAAAAAATGAAATCAGCAAGTGCAGATTCATGACACATCAGGGAGGATAGAGTCTCCAGTGAGGTTAGAAGAATAGAAGAATTGGAAAAAGAATAGAGAGAAGAGCCAAGGGTGGGTCACATGGCTTCTCCCTTATCTGAACCTCATTTCCTCCTGGTATTGATGAAAAAACCGATCAAGATAAAATATTTAAGGAGGGTGATTCTGAGTCTGAAAGGACAAAAGATGGAGTCAATATAGCCATAGAGCAGCCATGTTAGCATTGCCTAGCTTTGTCATGTTGTTCTAGCAGTTCACTTTAATTTAGCCTCTAATCACTAGCTAAGTATAGAACCAGTTTCTCAGAGCTAGCTGTTAATTGTTTTACATCCCCCTCCTCAGCTTGTTCTGTATTAATTAGTTTTTCTATTCCAAGTATTTGCCTCCAGCAATAAGAAACCAAGTTACCTAATCAGACATCATCACCTTAACAACAGTCATGTGACTGGCCCACCCATCTGCCTGCTGTCCATCCTCCTTACCTCAGTACCTGTGCTTACCTGTCCTTTCATGATGGTGTCAAACAGACGGCCCAATCACCTTCATGACTTGCCCCTATCAAAAAAAGGTTTGAAAGACCTCCAACCTCTGACAACCATAGCCATTTGCTTTTGTTAAACTCTGGTCTGGCCATGTGGCTCTTTGAGATGTAGCTAAGCCATGTTTCCCTAAGCTCTCACACCCTCCCCTACCTCAGGGAGGTGGCTACCCTCTCTCTCTCTCTCCAATTTATTTTTTGAATAAACTGTATTTTACAATCAAACTTCTGTGCAATTCTTTGTGTCTTTAATGCTGCCCTGCATCAAAAACAACTCCTGGTCTGACCTAACATTTTGGAGCCCCTGCAGGAATTCTGACCTAGCAGAGTCAATATGACTGACAGTGTTACAGAGTACAGTAGTCTCAAGAGACCCTGAGAGAGTGTGCCTGAGGTAGTCATGTTAGAGTTTGGTTTGATACATTTTAGGGAAACAGAAGTTAAGAGCAAAGAGATAAATCAATAAATGCAAAGTATACATTAAATTGGCAAGAAAGTTGGAACATATTGATTGGCCTCTACATTACAAATGAACTTAAAGATTTTTTCATTGGCAGTTGGTTAAAAGAGTCCAGCATTAGCTAAAATTTGATGAAGTCAGTAGAAAGGAAAGCTTAAACTAAAACAGCAAGGTTGTGAAAGCCATGCCCTTGTTATGTAGATGATGTCTCATGGGTGGCAGCTCTCAGAGGCAGGTGATAGTATATCTGAGTCAGGTTGGAATTTGGTATCTTATTGCCACACAAAAAAGTCTATTTCGTCAGTCTCATGGTCTCTATTTTAATGTTCATGCCAGTCAGTTGAGCACAAATGCCAAAAGGGAGGGAGTGTGATGAGGCATATCCAACATGTTTCTATCCTGACCTGGAATTTGGTGTTTCCGGTTTCACTGAGGACCCCTCAGCCAAAAGAGGTAGTCTATTCCCTTGATTTGGGGGACTTAGGATATTATTTGTTGCTGACTCTAGACAGTAATCACTAACACTGTGATTTCACACAGAGACATCAGGGCTCAACATGTGAAGTCATAAAAGTAGCTACTTCCACATGCTAATCCCTGGGACACAGAATATTTTGTGTGAAGTCTGGCTCAAAACACATCAGCTTTCACACACGTCAATTCTTCCTCCACAGTTGAGTCAAAGAACAGACTCATAAGTAGAGGCAGATGGACAAGAACAAAGTTTTTAAATATATCACATCAGAGAAAGATAAGAGCCCATTGAGTCAAATCTGTAAGGGAAGAGAAGCACTTTTAAACTGCAGTGACCATTCTCCCAGTCTCAAGACTAGAGAGATCTGGCCAGAGCCTGGACCATTCAGGTTAACATCAAGCCAGGAAGGGCACAGCTTAAGTTGTATGCAGGTCTCTTCTACTCTCCATGGTGGAGTGTCTCAACTGGTCTACCCCATGGTCTCCCATATATACACGCACTCATATACACATGCACACACAACTCTTCAGGGTTTGGGTCTCTGACTTATGTAATTAAAGCAGGTTAAGTATACCTTAGAGGGACTGAGTATCTTTCTCAAAGACCAGTGTCGTTTTCTGGAAACCATAAGTGGCGAGATACATTCTCGTTATTGAATGAGATTTATGAGCAGAGTCATCATGGAATGGTGGCTCCTAAGCTCTTAGTAGGTCTAAGCGTGCCCTTGTGGCTGCTTCTCATCCTGATATCACAGGCTTAGTGAATTTGGCTAGAGGTTCTCCAAATACAAGCATTTGATCAACAATACTACTCTAAGGTCACAAGGTACAACCTGACTGGGTGGTTCACTGGTGTTTTGATTCAACAAGAGACTAGAGGCCTTCCTACAAATCTATGATACTGTTGTCCATTGCACAATCCGTGCTAACAACAGGGCCTCAGGTGTGCTGTGAAAATGGGGGCCCAACCCTGGACACAGAAGGAGACTAGAAGCTGACAGCCTTGGAAGGAGGGGTGGTGCCTATGACACTGGAGTCAAATGTTGGCTTGGATAATGTTGCAGAGGTTCTGCTCTCTATAGCAGAGGACACTGGAGGAAACATGGTAGAAAGTCTTGTCAAAATAAAGCACTGAGGAGACAGGTTGCCCATCAGGTGTACTAAATTTGGACTAATTGATAGTGATCATTACAAGACAGAGTGGGACTGGAGAAGATGAATGTAGATTGGAGGATGCAAACAGGTGACTTTTCAGGGTGCCAGTGTACTGTACATAAATTTGGATTGGGGAAAATGGGAATGCCTTAACCCTGAAGCTGCAGGTGGATCTGAGAGTCACAACCTTAGAAAGAGGAGTATTGTCAATGTAAGTGACCTAAGGTACTGAGGTGAACTGCAAGGTCTAGTGAGCAGATGTGCTAACTGAGATGCTAGAAATGACTCCTGCAAAATTGATAAGCTTTCTAAGCGTAGTAGGGGTCATGGTGGAATGGACTGGATGAGGGGTTAGGAAGGACAAAGAAGGAAGGGAATCTACACAAATGGATGTCTGGGACTTTCTTCTGCAGAAGTGAGACTTGAAGAAGAGCATGGGGCTAGGAGCAGAAGAACAGGCAGGATAGGAGAGCTGGCAGCCAGGTGGGCAAAGTAAGTTGTGCTAGGAGGAGCTGAGACCTGCAAAGTTCAAGTGGCCACAGGCAGGGAGTCTGTGATCTTCCCAGCAGGTAAGAGGGAAAAAAAGAGAGATAGACTGGGTGGTACAGCAGTTTTCCATGGTTTCTGTTCTATCCTCTAGAGCCTCTATCTTATCCAAGATATTGCTATTTATTTTTATGCCCCATGTTCTTCCCCAAGGAGCCTAGATCTTTTTGAATCACCATGCAGGGACATTTGGTTTGCAGGAGAAGCTCACCTCTATTCCATGACAGTTGCAGTGGAGGTGGCAGCTGCAGTAGCAGTAGAATCAACCTTGTCCATGGCTAAGACTATCACTGGCAGCTCTGGCTACAGAAGAGCTCATGGTGGAATATCTGACAGTTTGGTGCCCTGCCTCTCTTTCTTCAACATCAGCAACATCAGCAAGCCTGGAGAGCTGGACACTCCTGCATTTCCTTGGTGGATTTCCCCAGCAGCAAGGAGAAGCTTAGGGCTGGGTCCAGGAGCATGGTTGCATCTGTCCCCAAGGGTGAGACTTTCCCAGCAGATTTGTGTGACTTGGGATCAGTATTTTCTTCCCAGAAGGAGCACATCAGAGACACTTGGGCTGTTTCACCCAAGTTCTCTTTTGAGTATGAGCAACAGAGGTTTCTCTCCTGAAGCCCAAACTGCAACCTAAGGAAGAGTTTTTTCCCTGGGTTCCTAGGATCTTAAATGTCAATGACACTCCCTTCTTGCTAAGGTGGTCCCCTTTGTTTAATTCCTGCTCTTTGGTTTCAACCTGATCCGTCTCTTTCATCACATTTTGGGGCTTTTCTTAGACCTTTCCCTTGATCTCCTTGGAGAGTCTGGATGATGTCAATTTCCTAGGACTGACGACCTGCTCAGTTGGGGTAGTCAGAAGGGTATACTTGCCACTCACAGGAGGGATATTTGCAGACATCGTGGGTTCCTTCTTCGGGGCTTGACCCTAGATTCAGGTGGTAGGGTTCCCAGAGGAGCTTGTGGCCTGTGGGATAGGACATCGCTCCTTCAGGGCTATGTAGAGTCTAGGTAGTGGAGGCACATGATACAGATGTGGGTTGAGCAGGACCAGGGCGAGGGGCAGGTGCAGGCACTGTGGGGTGACCCTGGCCAGGTGAGGCAGCCTTGCAGAACAGGGGAATGGGTGGGAGATGACACCCCATGCGCTCCCTGCAGGCATGAAAACCAACTGAGTAAGAAAATTAGCCCTGGAGAGCTGGTTGTGAGGCCCGTGATGGCCAGAAAAGAGTAAGCCACAGAGACTGGTCACCTTAGCGACCAACTCCTCTCTCAGTAAAGCACACTGGCCAGCCCCACACCTGTGACATCTCAGTGGGGCTTGTGACAGGGATGAGGCACCAGGGTAAGTGCGTGGGCCCCGCCGAGTGCCAAGAAGAGGCGAAAAAGGGCACCCTGCGAGGCCCTGCCAACCACCGGCACAGCTGGATGTTCTAGTCCGAGGGATTTCCTGTAGGTGATGGGCACCAGGTGGGCCACTCTGTGAGGATGAGTGGGGACTGCTCAGCTTGGGTACCAGTGGCTGTGTGTCCTGGCCTTTCCTTCGAGTCCCAGGTGCAGAAGCTGTACAAAGCTCAACCTAGGAGCCTCCTAGGTCCTGCCAGCCTCCTCCAGAACCTCTCCCATCTCCATGACCACCCTGGTCCGAGGGTCATGAGCCCAGCTCTGAAGTGTTCTGAAAAGTGATACAGTTGTGGGAGTTGACTGGATGTTACCCACTATGACATCTCTTCCCAGTAGACAAGGTCTCTTCATTTCATTTTACGAAATGAGTAAATTCCCTTAAGCTTTAGAACGTTCCTGAGGTGATCAGTGTGGTAGTGGCCCAGGCAGGCTTTAAATCCTGGCAGTGTGATTCCTGAGGGTGTGCTCTGGCCTATTGGCCCCTTATCACGTGCACATCATGTGGAATCTTTTTTCCTGTAGTGGCGTCTTTAGCACCATGGCATATCTATGCCTAGGAAGAGGTCTTTACCTAAACTCCTAAATTGTCCTTCGGCAGGGACCACCGATTGTCGCCATAACAGCATATCACATTTCTCATCTCATTCAACTTTGCAACCTAGGAGTTTTTTTGTTGTTGCTGTTGTTTTTGTTTTGCTTTGGTTCTATTTTTTGTCTACTTTCAAAAATGTAAATATGTAAGATTATATCCTAGATTGATTTTAGCCTATCCTGAAAGAAATTTACTAGTAGATTATTCCATACCGATAAGAAGCCTGTTGGTTTGGCCTTCGTGGAATACATCTAGAAAGCAAATATATCATTTATGTGCAAGTTAATAGTGGAGTAATGTATTGGATGAAAATATGATCAACACAGTGTGGTCATTATGAACATGCCAGCTAGGTCCATTCTTTCCTACACATTACTGCCAACTAAATATAAATCTGAATGTCTTATGACCAAGAGAGAAGACATTTACTCGGGTATCAGGACCTGGAAAACATGTATTATTTTCCTGGAAGTTGGAAACTTCAGCATGACAAAAGCAATTTGGAGAATCCTATACATGACTTCATCTAGCTTAAATCTTGTTTCATTGGGTTGTTTCATTGGCTTCTTTCCTCTCTTCAGCTGAGGCTGTGTACCAGATTAATGACACGGAAAACCAAGAGACAGAAACTAGGAGTCAGAGGTCAGTAAGAATATTATTCTATGTTTTTTACTTTAACAAACCTATTTAAAATTACCTCAACATAGTTAACATACTGCACAATTGCTCTTAACATTCTGTTCATAATATTTTTCCAGTAGTATCTCAGAGAACATTTGGACTTCCATCCTCAACAAGGCTAAAGTTGTTAAGACACAAAACCATTTTGCTCAGATCCAAATTCTGTTTGAAAAGAGGAGAAATATTATAAGCCCTTTCTAACCTCCCCAGGAGCAGGTATGGCTTCAAGTGATAGCTGTTAACTATAGTTTCTTGATATCATTTGAGGAGAGTTTATATGAAATAATAAACTTGACTTAGTTTGTCTGAAAAATATAATCTGCTGGAACAAGTATTGGACCCAGATTTTCTATAGTAACTCAGAAAGCACATGATCACATGTCAGACTTTTAAAACGGTATATTGCTGTCATGTTATTCCTTGAGCAATCGGTCACTAAAGATTTTGGATATAGTGGTTTCTAATGGGGAAATTCTATCTTTCCCATTTGTTGATTGGAAGATTAAATTCAGAATTTAGCATGAAAATGTGTAAGTTCTTTAAAAATGTTTTGTGTTATTTTCTCATTGCTATATACTTTTTATGATGTTGTTCATGTTAGACAGTGCCTTTTGTTTTACTGTTTTGGAAGCCAGACTTATTCAATAGCTAAATGGAAGTTAATGGCCTTTTTAGTGAAGCTTGGGAATGAAGTCATAGATATTTCTCAACATAGTGCTTTACAATATATTCAGCAACTAACTCTCTCATGTATCCTTCCTTTGAATTTGGTTGAGAACTTACTTTCAGCTAGATGCGAGTTTTCAGATTTCAACAAATATTTTCCATATTTCAAGATTTTGGCTTCATGGTCAACGGATAGTTTCTGTTGCTCCCTCTCTTCATCCTCATATCCTTCTTCCTCTTCCCTCTCCTTCTTTTCTTCTTTACTTTTCTTCTTCTTCGTGACCTTTGCTACATGTAAGAATCATTCTTAGCCCACAGGTCACACAAAATGATCTCTGGCCTATCTTTGCTAATCCCTGATCTAAAAGCTTTGAGTAAATCAATTCTTTGAATTAATTACTTGTCTTCCCATCATATATTTACTCTCCTGCAGTCTCTAATCAACATGATATCCAGAGAGCTTCTCACAAAACATAAGTCAGGTCATATCATTCAAATCTCTTCAATGAATTACACTAAGCAAAAACCAAAGGTCTCAAAATGCCTCCATAGCCCTAGGAATCTTAGCCCTCCCTTGTCTTTTCCTCTCTACACCAGGCCCTCTATTGCCCCCCACACTGATGTCCTTTTTTCCATGAATACGTTAGGGAAGTTATTGCCTCATGACCTTCAC
>NW_007248298.1:0-812 GCF_000164805.1 Carlito syrichta
AAGACTCCCATAAAGTTCTTGAGGAATTGGAACCCAAGATTCCTGGTCCCTTTTCAAAGGTACACTAAAAATGTGCTGACATAGAAGCCCAGATTGCAGATCAAACCTTATCAAGGGACTTTGTAGATTTAGGGGATTGAGAAATCCAAGAACCGGACTCCCTTTCCATTCTCAGCAAGATGCCCTGAATTTCCCTGCCCATGTGGATTCCAAAACTCTGTGTAGAAAAATACAGATGCCCAGATGTTTCCTAGGGACGTGGAATCCATGGATTCTGGTTACATTTTAATAATTCGTACTAAATATTTAACAACTGCAAAACCCTCGGCTCTTCTACAAATAAAGTACAAACGGAAATTTAAGGATTATCAAGTTCATCTTAAGACCAAAATCACACCCAAACACGGCAATATGATAATTTTTTCCGGGAATCTGGCCTTAATTGTCCCGAGGAACTTAAGGGATTTGCACTACCAGATACCCGATTACAACTGTCAAGAGGAACAGAATGTTGTTGGAGTCCTGAAATGACTGATTCATTATACCCACAAGCTAAATATCTCTGAAACATGAGACGAGCTCGAAGCCTTGATTCTTGTTTATACCGCAGCAAGACGTCCTGAGAATTTTTCGGAATGTGGACTAGTGTATCACAGATTCCTTATTCTTCTTTACCGAGGGGAAGAGTAATGTCCGGTATATGAGGACACCCTTTCCCCAAAATCCTGTTTGGAAACCCTGATTCTTGTCTTCCCTTTAGCAAGATGTCATGTAGATATTGTGACGGAGGAACCGTGTAAAAGAACTTTCTT
>NW_007248298.1:921-4786 GCF_000164805.1 Carlito syrichta
TAGCTAGAGATCATACAGATTCTGCATATGAGGACTGCTATCACCTATGTCCCAGCTTTTTATACCCTGATTCTTGTTTTGCCCACAGCAGATGGCCTGTTGATTTTAAGGACTGAGGAAGGCTATAACCCCATTCTTTTTCTTCCTTGGCAAGGGGCTGTGTATTTTCCTGTATATTAAGACTCTCATTAGATACATCGTGCTTTGAAACTCTCATTCTTTTTAGAACTTTCCAGTATGCTCTGTAGATTATTGGGATTGAGAACTCGTGTAACCCAGATTCCTTATTCTTTCTTATCAAAAGGACCTTATTCTTTTATTCATAATATCCGAATGCTAAATTGCTCTGAAACATTTTGGGAGCTCGACGATCTGTTTCTTGTTTTTCCCATAGCAGACAACCTGGGAATTTTTTGGATTGAGGGCGCGTACCACAAAGATGCTTTATTCCTACTTACTTGGAGGTCATGTACTGTCCTGTATGTGAAGACTGTCTTTCCCTTGATCCCTGTTTCAAAACCCTGATGCTTTTTTAGCCCTTAGTAAGATGTCATGTAGATTTTTTGATAGAGGACCCGTGGAAATCAGATTTTTTTCCATTTATTAGCAAGAGGCCATGTAGGTTCCTGTATATGAGGATTGCTATTACCCACATTCATGCCTCTAATCCCTGATTCTTCTTTAGCTGTCAGGACTGAGGACTCGAATAACACAGATTCCTTATTTTTAGCAACAACCATGCAGTTACCGGTATATGAGTACTCCTGTTCACAGATACATACGTCGAAAGCTTGATTCTTGTTTAGATCTTAGGAAGATGCTGAATATTATTTTGGAGATTGAGGAAATATTTCACCCACATTCCTTATTCTTTCTTTGGAAAAGTCAGTACATTTGTCTGTGTATGAGGATTTCATTTCCCTAGTTTATGCTTCAAAACCCAAATTCGTGTTAAGCCCTTAGCAAGAAATTCTGAAGTTTTATTGGGATGGAGGACACGTGTAAATCAGATTCCTTATTCTCCGTTAGCAATAGACAGTGCAGTTTCCTGTATATAAGGATTCCTATTATCCTGATTCCTACTCCCAAAACCTGAATGGTGGTTATGTTAGCAAGACAGTCTGTAGGTTTTTGGCATGGAGGCCTCTTGTAACCAAGATTGGTTGTTCTTCCGTAGCAACAGGTCGTGCAGAGTTCTGTATATGAGAACTCCCATTAATGAAATTCCTGCTTCATTCTCAGCAAGACGCCAAGATATTTCCTGGTGACCTAGAACTCCAGTTGCTTGGATATCAAGAGAAAGACTCCCATAAAGTTCTTGAAGAATTTGAACCCAAGATTCCTGGTCACTTTTCAAAAGACACACTAAAAATGTGGCGACATAGAAGCCCACATTGCTGATTAAACCTTATCAAGAGACTTTGTAGATTTAGGCAATTGAGAACTACAAGAACTGGATTTCCTTTCCGTTCTCAGCAAGATGCCCTGACTTTACCTGTCCATGTGGATTCCAAAACTTTGTGTACAAAAATGCAGATGCCCAGATGTTTCCTAGGGACGTGGAATCCATGGATCCTGGTTACATTTTAATAATTCGTACGAAATATTTGGCAACTGCAAAACCCTTGGCCCCATAACTAATAAAGTACAAATGGAAATTTAAGGATTACCAAGTTCATCTTAAGATCAAAGTTACATCCAAATATGGCAATATGATAAATTTTTCCGGGAATCTGGCCTTAATTGTCCCAAGGAACTTAAGAGATTTGTACTACCAGATACCCCATTACAGGTGTCAAGAGGAAAAGTATGTTGCTGGAGTCCTGAAATGACTGATTCAAAATACCCCCAAGCAAAATATCTCTGAAACATGAGAAAAGCTCAAAGCTTTGATACTTCATTATACGGCAGCAAGACACCCTGAGAATTTTTCGGAATGTGGACTAGTGTATCACAGATTCCTTATTCTTCTTTACCGAGGGGTCATGTAATGTACTGTATATGAAGACTCCATTTTCCCAGAATCCTGTATGGAATCCCTGATTCTTGTTTTGCCATTCTCAAGATGTCATGTAGATATTGTGACGGAGGAACCGTGTCAAAGAGCTTTCTTAGTTCTCCTTAGCTAGAGATCATATAGATTCTGCATATGAGGACTGCTATTACCTATGTTCCAGCTTTTAAAACCTTATTCTTGTTTATCCCACAGCAGATGGACTGTTGATTTTAAGAACTGAGGACTGCTATAACCCCGATTCTTTTTCACCCTTGCCATGGGCTGTGTATTTTCCTGTATATTAGGACTCTCATTAGATACATCTAACTTCGAAACTCTGATTCTTTTTGAACATTCCAAGATGCTCTGCAGATTTTTAGGATTGAAGACTCGTGTAACCCAGATTCCTTATTCTTTCTAAGCAAAAGGTCATGTAGTTGCTTCTAAATAAGGACTCCATTTTTCATATTCATGCTCGAAAACACCATGATTCGTATTTAGCCCATAGCAAGAAGACCTTAAGCATTTTTGGGATTGAGGACCCGAGTAACGCAGATTCCTTATTCTTACTTAGCAATAGGCCGTGAAGTTTCCTGTATGTGAGGACTCCCATAACTCAGATTCCTACTTCCAAAACCTGATACGTGGTTACGTCTTAGGAAGACAGCCTGTAGTTTTTATGATTGATGGCTCAAATAAGGAAAATTCCTTATACTTCCTTAGCAGTATGACGTGTAGTATCCTGTACATGATGACCTTCATTACCTAGTTTCCTGCTTCATGCTGCAGGATGCTGAGAGAGTTTCTGGTGACCAAGAATTTCAGTTTTGTGGATATCAAGAGAAATCGTCCATAAGGTTCTTTTGGAACTGGAATACAAGATTCCTGATTCCCCTTAACAAGACCTCCCCAACATGTGAAATATTCCAAACCAAAAACCCCAATTTCTACCTCCCCACACACAAGATTTTCTGTATTTTGAGGTCACCTGAATCGAGGAATTTTGTACCAATATTCCTTTTGATTCTGGGGTATATGATTATGGTCTTAGATTGTCCTAGGAAAGAAAAGGATTTCTAGGGCCAAATCCTTGATTGCAACTGACAAGAGGACCAGATAGATCCTGAGGATGTGTAATGACAGATTTAGTGTATACACAGAGCAAATAGCTCTGAAAATATAGGGTCCTAGAAGCCCATATTGCTGATTAAACCTTATCAAGAGACCTGTAGATTCCGGAAAATGGGAACTCCTAGAGCAGGATTTCCTTTTAACTCTCAGTAAGATGTGCTGATTTTTCCTGTCGATTTGGTTTCCAAATTCAGTATATCAAAAACTGATGCCAAGAAGTTTCCTAGGTTTGTGGATTCCATGATTCCTGGTTGTCTTTAAAAGTACGTAGTAAACATTTGGCAAGTGTGAAACACTTGTCCCTTCTCAAAATACAAAGAGACATGGAAGGGGAAGGATTACAGGGCTCACCTTAAGACCAGAGTTACATACAATATGGCAAGAAGACTCTTTTTGTCCTGGAATCTGGCCTTAGTTGTTCTGAGGAACCTAACGGATTTGGAGTGCCCAATACCATTTCCTGCTTCATTCTCAGCAAGACGCCAAGATATTTACTGGTTACCTAGAATTCCAGTTGCTTGGATATCAAGAGAAAGATTGCCATAAAGTTCTTGAGGAATTGGAACCCAAGATTCCTGTTCCCTTTTCAAAGATACACTAAAAATTTGGCGACATTGAAGCCCAGATTGCTGATTAAACCTTATCAAGAGACTTTGTAGATTTAGGCGATTGAGAACTCCAAGAACTGTATTCCGTTTCTGTTCTCATCAAGATGCCCTCAATTTCCCTGTCCATTTG
>NW_007248299.1:0-307 GCF_000164805.1 Carlito syrichta
ATAAAGTTCTTCAGTAATTGGAACCCAAGATTCCTGGTCCCTTTTCAAAAGACACACCTAAATGCAGCGACATAGAAGCCCAGATTGCTGATTAAACCTTATTGTGAGACCTTGCATATTTAGGCGATTGAGAATTCCAAGACTGGATTCCCTTTCTGTTCTCAGCAAGATGCCCTGATTTTCCTGTCCATGTGGATTCGATAACTCTGTGTACAAAAAAGCAGAAGCCCAGATGTTTCCTAGGTATGTGAAATCCATGGAACCTGGTTATATTTTAATAATACGTACTAAATATTTGGCAAATGAA
>NW_007248299.1:595-4301 GCF_000164805.1 Carlito syrichta
AAATAAGTACTTCCATTTTCCAGATTCATGCTCGAAAACACCATGATTCATATTCAGCCCATAGCAAGATGACCATAAGCTTTTTTGGGATTTCGGACCCGAATAACGCAGATTCCTTATTCTTACTTAGCAATAGACAGTGAAGTTTCCTTTATGTGAGGACTCCCATTACCCAGATTCCTACTGCAAAAACCTGATTCGTGGTTACGTCTTAGGAAGACGGCCTGTAGTTTTTGGGATTGAGGACTCATATAAGGAAGATTCCTTATACTTCCTTAGCAATATGATGTGTAGTTTCCTGTATATGACGACCTCCATTACCCAGCTTCCTGCTTCACTCTGCAGGATGCCGAGACAGTTCCTGGTGACTGAGAATTCCAGTTTTTTGTATATCTAGAGAAAGACGTCCATAATGTTCTTTGGGAACTGGAATCCAAGATTCCTGGTTCCCCTTCACAAGACCTCCACAACATGTGGAATATTCCAAACCCAAAACCCGAATTCTTACCTGCTCACCCACAAGAATTTTCTGTACTTTGAGGTCACCTGAATTGATGAATTTTGTACCTATATACGTTTTAGTTCTGGAGAATATTTTTATGATCGTAGATGGTTCCAGGAAACAAAAGGATCTCTAGGGCCAAATCCTTGATTACAACCAACAAGAGGACCAGAACAATCTTGAGGATCTGTAATGACAGATTTAGCATATCCACGGAGAAAGTAGCTCTCAAAATGTAGGGCCCCAGAAGCCAAGATTGCTGATTAAACCTTATCAAGAGGCCCGGTAGCTTCCAGAAAATGAGAGCTCCTAGAACGGCATATCGTTTTAATTCTCA
Source organism: Carlito syrichta (assembly GCF_000164805.1). NCBI lineage: Eukaryota > Metazoa > Chordata > Mammalia > Primates > Tarsiidae > Carlito > Carlito syrichta. The sequence goes on from NW_007248299.1 coordinate 1,435, forward strand.
GTAAGATTCCCTGATTTTCCCTGTCGATTTGGATTCCAAATTCAGTATATCACAAGACAGAGGCCCAGAATTTTCCTAGGTTCGTGGATTCCATGATGCCTGGTTACCATGAAAAGTATGTAGTAAACATTAGGCAAGTGCAAAACACTTGTCCCTTCTCAAAATAAATAGAGACATGGAAAGGTAAGGATTACAGGGTTCACCTTAAGACCAGAGTTACATCCAAATATGGCAAGAGTATTCTTTTTGTCCTGGAATCTGGCCTTAGTTGTTCTGAGGAACCTATAGTCTTGGATTGCCCAATACCATGTACAGATTTTAAAAGGACCAGAATGTTGCTGGGGTTCTGAAATGACCGATTCATGATATCTGAATGCTAAATTGCTCAGAAACATTTGGGGAGCACGAAGAGCTGTTTCTTGTTTTTCCCATAGCAGACAACCTGGGAATTATTTGGATTGAGGGCGCAAACAGCAATGATTCTTTATTTGTACTTAGTTGGAGGTCATGTAGTGTCCTGTATGTGAGGACTCTCTTTCCTTGATTCCATTTTTGAAACCCTGATTCCTGTTTAGCCCTTAGTAAGAAGTCAAGTAGATTATTTGAGAGAGGAACCGTGCAAAACAGATTTCTTCTCTTTTATTAGAAAGAGGCCATGTAGTTTCCTGTGTATGCGGATTGCTATTACCCACGTTCATGCCTCGAATCCTGATTCTTCTTTAGCCGTCAGCAAGATGCCCTGTAGATTTTCAGGACTGAGGACTCGTAAAACTCAGATTACTTATTTTTAGCAAAAGCGTGCAGTTACCTGTATATGAGTACTCCTGTTCTCAGATACATGTGTCGAAAGCTTGATTCTTGTTTAAATCTTAGGAAGACTCCTTTTATTTTTTTGGATACTGAGAAAACATGTCACCCACATTCCTTACCCTTTCTTAGGAAAAGCCAGTGCATTTCTCTGTATATGAGCATTTCATTTCCCTAGTTTATGCTTCAAAAACCCAAATTCGTGGTTAGCCCTTAGCCAGAAACCCTTAAGTTTTATTGGGATGGAGGACACGTGTAAACCAGATTCCTTATTCTCCTTTAGCAATAGACAGTGCAGTTTCCTGTATATGAGGACTCCTATTATCCTGATTCCTACTCCCAAAACCTGAATGGTGCTCATCTCTTAGCAAGACGGTCTGTATATTTTTGGGATGGAGGCCTCGTGGAAACAAGATTCCTTATTCTTCCATAGCAATTTTGTCGTGTAGTGTTCTGTCCATGAGACTCCCATTACGGAAATTCCTGCTCCATTCCCAGCAAGATGCCAAGATATTTCCTGGTGACCTAGTATTTCATTTGCTTGGATATCAAGAGAAAGACTCCCATAAAGTTCTTGAGGAATGGGTACCAAGATTCCTGTTCCCTTTTCAAAAGACACACTAAAAATGTGCGACATAGAAGCCCAGATTGCTGATTAAACCTTATCAAGAGACTTTGTAGATTTGGGCGATTGAGAACTCCAAGAACCTCATTCCCTTTCCGTTCTCAGCAAGATGCCCTGAATTTCCCTGTCCATGTGGATTCCATACTTTGTGTACAAAAATGAAGATACCCAGATTTTTCCTAGGCATATCAAATCCATGGATCTTGGTTTGATTTTAATAATTCGTAATAAATATTTGGTATCTGCAAAACCATCGGTCGTTCCACAAATTAAGTACAAATGGACATTAATGGATTACCTAGTTCATCTTAAGACCAAAATTACATCCAAATACGGCAATATGATACTTTTTTCCGGGAATCTGACCTTAATTGTCCCGAGGTACTTAAGGGATTTGTACTACCATTTACACAATTACAACTACCAAGAGGACCAGAATGTTGGTGGAGTCCTGAAAAGACTGATTCATAATACACACAACCAAATATCTCTGAAACGTGAGATGAGCTTGAAGCCTTGATTCTTATTTATACCACAGCAAGACACCCTGAAAATTTTTTGGATTGTGGACCAGTGTATAACAGATTCCATAATCTTCTTTACCGATGGGCCATGTAATGTCCTGTATATGAGGACTCCCTTTCCCCAGAATCCTGTTTGAAAACGCTGATTCTCTTTTAACATTAGCAACATGTCATATAGATATTGTGACAGAGGAACCGTGTAAAAGAGGTTTCTTAGTTATCCTTAGCTAGAGATCATGTAGATTCTGCATATGAGGACTGCTATTACTTATATTTCAGCTTCTAAACCCTGATACTTGTTTAGCCCACAGCAGATGACCTGTTGATTTTATGGACTGAGGACTGCTATAACCCCGAATGTTTTTAAACCCTTGGCAAGGGGCTGTGTATCTTCCTGTATATTAGGACTCTCATTAGATACATCCTGCTTCGAAGTTCTGATTCTTTTTATAACTTTCCAAGATGCTTTGTAAATTTTTGCGATTGAGGGCTAGTGTAACCCAGATTCCTTATTCTTTCTTAGCAAAAGGTCAAGTAGTTGCCTGTAAATAAGGACTCCATTTTGCAGATTTATGCTCGAAAACACCATGATTCATGTTTAGCCCATAGCAAGATGACCTTAAGCTTTTGTGGGATTGAGGACCTGAATAACGCGGATTCTTTATTCTTACTTAGCAGTAGGCAGTGAAATTTCCTTCAAGTGAGGACTCCCATTACCTAGATTCCTATTTCAAAAACCTGATTCGTGGTCACATCTTAGGAAGACGGCCTGTAGGTTTTGGGATTGACGACTTACATAAGGAAGATTCCTTATACTTCCTTAGCAATATGATGTGTCGTTTCCTGTATATGACGACCTCCATTACCCAGCTACCTGCTTCATTCTGCAGGATGCCAAGACAGATCCTGGA
>NW_007248299.1:5735-6484 GCF_000164805.1 Carlito syrichta
CCTGTATATGAGTACTCCTGTTCACAGATACATGAGTCGAAAGCTTGATTCTTGTTTAGATCTTAGGATGACGCTGTATATTTTCTTGGATATTGAGAAAACATGCCACCCACATTCCTTACTCTTTCTTAGGAAAATTCAGTGCATTTGTCTGTATGTGAGCATTTCATTTCCCTAGTCTATGCTTCAAAAACCGAAATTCGTGTTTAGCCCTTAGCCAGAAACCCTGAAGTTTTACTGGGATAGAGGACACATGTAAACCAGATTCCTTATTCTCCTTTAGCAATAGCCAATGCAATTTCCTGTACATGAGGACTCCTATTATCCAGATTCCTACTTCCAAAACCTGAATGGTGGTTATCTCTTAGCAAGACGGTCTGTATGTTTTTTGGATGGAGGCCTCGTGTAAACATGATTCCTTATTCTTCCATAGCAACAGGTCGTGAGTGTTCTGTATATGAGAACTCCTATTACGGAAATTCCTGTTTTATTCTCAGCAAGACGCCAAGATATTTCCTGATGACCTAGTATTTCAGTTGCTTGGATATCAAGAGAAAGACTCCCATAAAGTTCTTGAGGAATTGGTACCCAAGCTTCCTGGTCCCTTTTTCAAAAGACACACTAACAATGTGGCGACATAGATGCCCAGATAGCTGATTAAACCTTATCAGAGACTTTGTAGGTTTAGACGATTTGAGTACTCCAGGATTCGGATTCCCTTTTCCGTTCTCAGAAAGATGCCCTGAATT
>NW_007248300.1:0-2985 GCF_000164805.1 Carlito syrichta
GGGCTCATATAATTCACTCACCTTGGCCTCCCAAAGTGTGGGATTACAGGCTGAGGCACTGAGTCCGGCTTCTTTCTGTCTTTTCTTTCCTTATTAGGTTGCCCAGGCTGCTCTCAAACAGCACAAATTGGGCCATCCTCTTGGCCTTGGTCTCCCAAACTGCTGTGATCACAGGCTTTCTATTTGGTTGACATTCTTGTCTTCCAGCCTGGTCTTTAACTCAGGGCCGGAGGTGATCCCCCTGCCGAGGCCTGCCCTCACCCAGGGTTTTCTAGGTTTTTCTTGGGGTCGGGGTGTTGGCTAGCTATGGTGTCCAACCTGGTCTTGAGCTCCCAAAATCCGGCCATCTTCCTGTCTCGGCCTACCCGAGTGCCAGTGAAACAGGCATGAGATGCTCGGGCGTCCCCGCTTCCTGAAGTTTTGAGAGTCATGCAATCCCTTTCTGAGAGGCAGCCCCTGGGAGGATCAAGCGGGACCACACTGGGCTGGCAGAGGTGTGGGTGACCCAGCAGAGACACGCCCCTATCCCAGGGAGAGCTCAGCAGGTGTCTCCCACTGCTCATTCTGGGATTGTGGGGTGTCAGAAGGGAGTGGTGCTCACGGTGGGTCCCCAAGAGTGGTGTGGAGGCTGGAGCAGGGACTCATGCTTGTCATCCTGGGGCTCTTGTATGCTGAGTCAAGAGGATGTCCTGAGCCCCCAGGTTAGAGACCAGCCTAGGGAACTTGGCAAGACCTTATCTCTACAACAAGCCACAAAAATGAGCCGAGCATGATGGCACACGTCTGTCATTCTGGCCACTCAGGAGACCACAGTAGGAGCATCGCCAGAGACCAACTGGTGGAGGTTGCTGTGGGTGAGTGTGGGAATCTGCACTCTGGCCTGGGTGACAGAGTGGGTCTCTGACTCAGAATAATAATACCAACCACCACCACCACCACCACCACTACCCCAGACCAGGCTCAGGGGCTCAGCTTGGCATCCTTGCCCTTCGGAGCCCCAGGCAAATGAATTGCCTGAGCCTGCAGGTTTGACAACAGCCCCAGACATGGGGCGAGACATTGTCTCAGTCACCAAAAATAAATTCAAACGTTAGTCCGGCCTGGTGGTGGCATTCTGTGGTTCCGGCCACTCGGAAGTCCAAGGTGGGAGGATTGCCTGAGCCCAGCAAGTAGATCCTGCAGTGGCCATGAGCATGACCCTGAACTCCGGCCTGGGTGAAAGAGAGGGATTCAGAATCCAAATAATAATAATCACCACCACCACCACCAGCAACCTTGCCATCCAGCAAGAGGAGTCGCCCTCAAGGATGGAAGAGAAAAAGGCACTTTTCAATTCATTGTTCATGGGAGTTTTCAAAGGTGGCCACCGGGCATGTCAATCCTGTGCCTTCTGCCATGTGCCCGAGAAGGCTTGTGTCCACCCTCCACACTCATACTCCACAGCAAAGATGTGTGTGAGCTCACAGAAAAGATGACCCCAATTTAGTTTGGCCATCAGGAACAGAGCGATTGAGGTGGTCCGGCAATGCCGTGGCCAGCCCAGATTCCAGTTGTTCTGTCTGCAACCTTCGGGTGGGGGAACGGTCCCTTCCTGTCCCAATCACTCCATTGTCCCCTGCCCAAACGGACCTTTCCCTGGAGAGCTGTGGACGCTCATTGTGATGCACGTGGGAGGCATCTTATTTGCCGCCGGAGTATCCATCAGCTGGGCTGGGGCACGACGGCACAATTGTAGCTCCTGGAACCTCAACCTGTGGTACTCAGGTGATCCTCCCGCATTGGCCCACGAGCAGCTGGGACTCTGGGGGCCACCACGCCTGACACATTTTGGGGACACTCATGGAGATGAGGGCTAGCCACCTTCCCGGTCTGGTCTCTGACACCTGGTCTCAGGCAGCCTCCCACCTCGGCCTCCCAGGGTACAGGGCTGATGGACGTGAGTCACACTGTCCGGCCTGAACTAGCATTTTCTGTTGGAGGGGGCATCACCAAGGAACACCCCATGATCGAGGCCACTTTATCACGTGTAGTCGGGACCACAGGCACCACCACGGCTGACTCCAGTGTTTGTATTCCAGGGATTAATGAGTTCTCATTAAATGGCTCAGGCTGGGTTAGAATTCCCAGGCTCCAGAGTTTACCCAACTCGGACTCCCAAAGCCACAGCCCAATTGTCGGCCAATCCACTGTATTTCTGGAACTCTAGGCCCAAAGCTAGGCCTCTTTCCAAATGATGTGTGTCTGTTCATGATGATCCCAACTCCATACACAAATGAATGCTCTTCTTTTTTTCTTTTATCCTTTTTTCTTTGAGTCCGAGTCTCACTCCATCATCCAGGCTGGAAGGTGGTGGCTCACTATCAGCCACCACAGTGACGCTCTGGCTAGACTTTCCACAACCTTCTGAGAAGTGTGCGTCACCATCTCCGGTTCATTTGGGGTAGAGGGTAGAGGCAAAATCTCGCTGAGGTGCCCAGGCATGTCTCGACTGCCGAGGTGCCCAGGCAGGTCTGGGCTTCGGCCAGCCATTGGTATTGGCCTCCCAAAGTACTGGGATGATGAGGCTGAACCCGGCCATGGAGCCTCAGGAACTCCCACACAAAAGCTGGGGCAGCCATTGGGTGGTTGGGACTGAAAGGTGCCGAGCTTGGGGACCCTCACATGTGGAGCTGACAGGGGGAGATGTACTGAGGGCAGAAGGTTTGCACTAAAATGGATTTCTTTCTTTCTTTCTTTCCTTTTCTCACTAGGTTTCCAAGGTTGCTCTGAAACTGCCCAACTCGGGTCATCCTCTTGGCCAGGGCCTCCCAAAATGCTGCGATCACAGGATCTCCATTTGGTCAACATCCTTTCTTCCTGCCTGGTCTTGAACTCCTGGCCTTGATGAGAGCCTCCCACTGAGACTTGCTCTTACCCAAGCTTTTCTGGGTTTTGCTAGGGGTCATAGTTGGGGATTGGTATGGTGTCCAGCCTAGTCTCAATCTC